>NC_052501.1:70296793-70357922 GCF_016617805.1 Bactrocera tryoni | reverse complement strand
AAGTCTACAGGCAATATGCAACTGATTGGCTATTGGCGTTTTTATATTAAATTAGGTGTACTAATAATCAATTCATATTTAAAAATTCCGTATCACGTAAGATTTTTAAGAATTTAAAAATTATTTTTTTTACGTAGTATTAAGTAAATTTTTTGTTCTACTTGCGCCAAATCCATTTATACTTTCAGTTATTTGTTAGTCGAGAGTATTTATGACATTTCTCGTATGACTTATCTGTATTCTTTCTTGTTTATCAATTTAAAACTTGAAGGTAGTTGTATATTTATTGCGATAGCCGTGGAAAGTGAGATTTTTTGATTAAAATGTCTAAAGTACGAAAACGTGGTTGTAATACATCGACTGATTCATTTTGTTATGTTTGTGGCTTGTTAGCATATCTCAAGTATTTTGGTTTTCCTATAGTGAATCAAGATCGGAATTGGACTCCTCATATTTGTTGCCAGACTTGTATGTCAAACTTAAGCCACTGGCTTAATGGAAATAGATCATCAATGCCCTTTGCTATTCCGATGATCTGGTGTGAGCCGACAAACCATGCTACCGATTGCTATTTTTGTATGACAAACGTATGTGGATTTTAATTTTTTTGCTTTTGCGTTTTTGGAAAAAAAATAAGCACAAAATTCAATATCCCGACATATCTTCAGCTAAACGACCCGTTCCTCATGGCGAAAATTTACCAATTCCCGTTTCACCATTGCCACAGGATTTAGATACAGAACTTGGACGTTGTGCTGTTGATGATGCTATAGAAGAGAATATTATATCCCGTAAAATAAGCAAAGAGTCTCCTGTGTATCAGATTTCCGAAGATGAAGAAGAAAAGAAAAAAACACATTTGATCGAGCAGCCTGAACTTAATGATTTAGTGCTTGACCTTAACTTATCTAAACAACAAGCAGAACTTTTAGCGTCAAGGTTACAGCAGTGGAATTTACTGGCCAAAGGTACAAAGGTCACCGCGTTTAGATACCGTAATGAAGAGTTTGGCTCTTTCTTTACATTACGAGATAAAATTTGCTTTTGTACTGATCCTGCAAGTCTTATGGAGAAGTTAGGCTATCAACATAATCCAGAAGAGTGGTGTTTATTCATAGACTCATCAAAAAGAATGGGTTGCAGAATGTCACTAGAAATTAATTTTTTACATTCACATTTGAGTTTTTTTCCACAAAATTTGGGTTCCGTCAGTGATGAACAGGGAGAGAGGTTCCACCAAGATATTTTAACAATGGAACAGAGATATCAAGGCGCTGGGATCCTGCAATGACGGGGGATTATTGTTGGTTCCTAATCAGAGAAAGTAATAGAGAATACAAGAAAAAATCGCCATTTGCAAAAAGGAAATCTACAAAACAGGTTCAATAGTTATATGTAATTATTACACGATATAATAAACGTCTTACATAAAGTAAAAACTTTTTTTTATTTTTAGATTTTATCAGTATATTAGTCAACAGGGCATCTTTCAAATATTTCTTCAAAGAGACTTTTTTTTGATGTAACTGGAAAACTGTACGTGATGTTTTTTTTTACCTTCTAATTCAAACTTAGGAACCTTCAAAGATAACTATGCACGCATAGCCAAGACAGTTGCATTTTTTCGCTTTTTATTTGTAGACTTGTGTTATTAAAAGAATTGTTACCTAAGCAAAGTTACTTATTTAATTTTTTTGGTTTATTTATTTTAAAATTATATTCATTTTATGTTTATTTGATGATTTTGCAGAAATAACAAACATTTTAAAATTTTTATGAATTTTAAGAGTTGAATTAAGACAGTTTGAAAATAAATTTTTCTCCAAAAACTTGCGAAACAATTTCACATCAGAAATTTATTTATTTAATTAGATAAATATTTACAAAAAAATTCAAAAATTTTTTTATATACATATGTACATATGTATATGTACATATATTATGTATTCCAATTTTTTTGAAATAATTTTTCTGATATGGAGTTTTATGTCAAGTTAAAAAAAATGTTTTCAGAAAGAAATTAAAAACTGTTATTTTTTTATGTACTATATGTATGTATGTATATTTTTTTCTAATTTTTTTTAATATCTACATATTCTGATATGGAATTTTATGATTAGCTCAAGAAAAATTATTTACAAAAAATACTGCAAAAATATTAAAATTATTGTTTTTTTTGTTCCATTTTTTTATTTTTGTAATTTTATTAATATATTTTCTTGTACATAAATTTTGTTCCATTTTTTTAATTTTTTGTTTGTAATTTTTTTAATATATTTTCTGACATGGCATGACAAGTTCTTTTATTATTATTTTTCACTTTTTTATATTTTATAACTTTCTAAAAATATAAACTCAGACATAAAATTGCATAAAAAGTGTATTTATCATAAAAAAATATTTTAAAAGGCACATAATTGCACAGAAAAATGATTCTTGTAATTTTTATAATCTAAAAAGTTTTGAGTTAAAACTTATTTTAAAAAGGGTTTTCCTTTTGTATTTATTCTTTGAAAAGGTATGATCTGATTGAAAATATTAAATATTTTAAAAATATATAATTGTCCAATAAATATTTTTTATAAACTAAAAAGTTTGTAGTAGAAATTGTATTATGTTTTTGTTACTTTTTTGGACAAAATAAATTTGTTTGTATTTATTCTTTGACTACTTTTTTTATTTTATGTTAATTTGATAACTTTCTAGATATATAAACTCTGCAAAAAATTGCATAAAAAGTCTATTTATCATAAAAAATAGTTTAAAAGCCATAACAATTCGTAGAAAAATTATTTTCCTAATATTTATTTACCAAAGAGTTTTAATAAACAAATTAACTTTTATAAAATTGTTACTTTTGCTTAAATTATTTTTATTTATTGCAACATTATTCTTTTTTCACTTTTTCATGTTGACTTAATGACTGTTAAGAAATTAAAACTCAACAAAAAGCCCTTGAAAGGTATATTTATCAGAAAAAATATTTTAAAATTTAACGGAGTCTCAAAAGTTGACTAATTCGTGTATATATAGATAAATGTACATGGCCCAGTCGATTCAACTCATTACGCTTATCTTTTCTATAATAATTTTTTTAAACCAATATATAACCTTAGGACATAATTTCTCGAATTATTGTCATTAAACATTAAATTAAGTTTAATTAAATAA
Organism: Bactrocera tryoni; assembly: GCF_016617805.1. Classification (NCBI taxonomy): domain Eukaryota; kingdom Metazoa; phylum Arthropoda; class Insecta; order Diptera; family Tephritidae; genus Bactrocera; species Bactrocera tryoni. The sequence continues at coordinate 70,354,751 of NC_052501.1, read as the reverse complement.
TAATTATGCAACATGCATACATTATCGCTTTCGATTTCCATTTTATTTTCACACTATAGAGTATTTATCATCCCTTATCATTATCCTCAATAAAGCTTTCTGCCATAAAAATAATTAACACAAATTCAATGTAAACGTTAACGTCATCATTCGTATTATGGCACAACTTCGACACGCGATTTGCCGCCTCTTTTCAATATACCTTGGCCTTAACAGTCGCGCTAAACACAGCTGACACTCCTTTGGCTTTAGCGCTTCCGTTGCCGTCATTGCAGTCATTTTGCAATCGATTCGCATGCCATTGCCATTCCAACGGACAAAACAGCGACACGAAGAACGTAGAAGAAATAGAAATTAAAGGAAAATAAAATGAAGCAAAAGCGTAGCGCACAATGCGAAAATAGCAAAGTAGGAAAGTGCAGCTAAAATAACTCGACTATATAGTGCAGTGCGCTGCATGTCCAGCTAATTACGTAAAAAACTGGCTTGCTGCAGAGTTCGTTGGCTGACGACCCCAAAAAATGTGCCCATGAACGGGCCCATGATCGTCGGTAACGCGACGACCGCATACGACTTGCATGACGACATGGCGACCAACCGAGCAATGCAGTCAGTGGGACGAATTTTTGTTTTTGTCGTGTTTACACCGACTTCATTACGTAGCGATTACACAATTGTTCTTGCTGTTGTTATTGTTGGCAATGTTGCACGCAAGTTATGTATGTATGCGTGTACGTGCAGCGCTTTGCTGCCCATTCAACCCACTAGATGTGCTAAAAGCATTACTTTGTGTACTTGCATACATACTTATATACATACATACATGTATATATACATATATAAGTATATAGCTGCATACATATGTAGATACGCTCGCTTGTAACTGCGTTTATTGTTTTTACTAGGCTGTATATTTTATTCAGCGTGCTTCGTTTGGCGCCGTGTTCACTTCCCATGCGACCCTGTGCTTTAGCTTTATACTTCCATACGCGCACACATTCAAACTTAGCGAGTGCATGTTTGCACTTGCCACTGTCACTGCCAGTGAAAGAAAGCAAGTATCCATCAACTTTTCATTAAATATTTTATCTCCCGCTTGTCAGTTTCTTTTCACTATTTTCTTGCGCTTTCTGTAAACATTCAGCGCTGTTAGGCACTTTTGTTGCTCTGTGCCTATATGCAAGTACATATCTACTAAACCCTTGCTCTGTGAGCGATTTTCAAATAATCTATGCAAGTAGCAGCACAAAAACCATATGATATATTATGTACTATATACTGTTACAGCTTATGTATTATATACTCTCACATTATATATTATGTAACTGCCCTTTATACTATTCTCACCAGCTTATCAGGGGGAGTTAACGGCGCAAGCAAGCGCCCTATGCATTTTACTAGCTGGTTGAACGGCATAAAATAGCGTTTGGCGGCAATCGATGACGCAGCGACACACTTAGCGTGACTAAGAGTGAATTGTTGTTATTCCAAAATGGCTTTACATTCAAATATTTCACTTACATATGTATGTATATTTCTGTTTTTAGCGACGATTTGTAAAAGCTTACAGATATTTCTGATTTTAGCGACGATTTGTAAAAGCATAGCGGTATTACAAGTTATTTTTTTGTTGTATTGCCGCTTAAAACGATTAAAAAATATTTTTGAGAAATATTGCCGAGTCTGCATTACTAGGCCGTATGGAACTACAGTACCTTGTCCTATCGTGGAAAAGGCTTTTGCAAGCCACCGTGTATATATACGCGAACTAATCCCTTAGCGTTTGAGATATCGAGCTGAAATTTTGCACATATTTCCTCCTCAACAAGAAGCTGCTTATTAGGCGAAACTGTTGAAATCGAATAACTATAGCATTTAGTTGCCATATAAACTTACCGATCAAACTCGAATCCTTGTATGAAAAACTTTTTTATTTGAGTAGATTTCTTCACGAAATTTGGCACACATTATGAGCCAACACAGCGCTACATTTTTCTAAGAAATTGTTCGGATCAGACTACTATAGCATATAGCTGCTATACAAAATGTTCAATCAAAATGCAGTCGTTGTTTGGCAAACTTTTTAATTTGACAAGATTTTTTCAAGAAATTTGGCACAGATTATCATCAAAGAGATTGATACAACATCTGAACATATTTTCCAGATCGGACCACTATGTAATATAGCTACCATATAAACTGATCAATCAAACTACAGTCCCTGTTTGAAAAACTTCTTTATCTGAGAAGATATCTTCACAAAATTTGTCGTATATTATTGTCCAAGGCAGCGCAACAATCTCCGAACAAATTGTTTAGATCGGACTACTATAGCCTATAGCCTCCATATAAACTGATTGATGAACTTTAAGTCCTTGTTAGGAAAAATTTTTTATTTGACAAGATATCTTCACGAAATTCGTCATAGTTTATTGCCCAAAGTATCACTACAATCTCCGAAGAAATTATTTAGATCGGAGCACTATAGCGTATAGCTGCCATACAAACTGATGAATCAAAATCCAGTTCTTTTTTCAAAAACCTGTTTATTTATTAAAATAAAATTGGAAATCCATTCCATTTATCAATAATCCCATTAAAACCACAACCTTAGCTACACTTCGCAGCATAAAATACATTTTCAACGCGCCGAAACTCTCAGCTAGCAAAGCGAAAACTTTTTCAAACTTCTTTGCGCCAACTTCAGCTTTGACGCCAATTAGTCTGCCTGCCGGTGACATCATACATCGATTTTCGGTATACAAACACACCACTTGGCTTTGGATTGAAGTTGGCTGCCACGACCTGCCATAACACCCACTTTTCGTTTTTGTTGCGCGCCCCGCTTTGGCCCACACCCATTTTCTTGGCGATTTTCCTTTCGCTTGCGCGAAGTTGTGTGGTAGAATTGTTGTTGTGTGCGCTGAAGTTATTACCCACCTTGACTGCAATTTCTGGCAAGTGGTCTAAAGCTAGAGTCCTTTCGCTAAAACTTCAACTTACCGTTATGCACCTGCTCTGCTGTGCGCCGCGCCGCAAGGTCTATAGCTGCTATAAGTAACATGGCCGAAATACATACATATGTAGCGGCGGCTGGCGGTGCATGCGAAGCGTAAGAAACTGTACCAAAAAATTGAGTTTACCGTTTTAATGCTAGACTTGCGCTACATGCATGCAAGTGTACTTATGTGTGTCAGTGTCTGCAGCCATTGGTCTATATGTGGGTGCAATGTGTGGCAAAATTTATTATAGATTTGTTTTACAAATTTTTGCCAGCATATTCTTACTTACATCCTGTGCTGTGTTGTCTAGCTTTGGCGTGTTTTGCTTTCCACGCTTCATATGTATGTGTGTGTTTGTGCATCTAGCTCGTGAATTTTCTTTTTCTGTCAACTTGAGTCGCCCTTTAAATATGCTTTTCTACCTTTTTACTTTGACTTGATTTCATTTTGTATGCAAATGTGTTGTTATTGCAATCTCTATAACAATTTTTTTCTATGTTAGAGCTCTTTTTGTAGCAACGCCTTATGGAGGGCAGCAGCCGCATTAATAGTAGCCGCCATATTGGCATTGGCGTCGGCATGACTTTGACTTTTGCCAAAGCGCCATAGTCACGTTAAACGTTGTTGTATTTGTTTTTGTGTTGGCGCACATGCAAATTCTATACGTGTGCGCAATGCGACGCTGTGTAGCATACATGTATGTATATGTGTATGTATGCAGGTGCCGCACTGCCTTGGCTGCCAGCCTGCTTACCTACCCCAAGTGAAGTTGTGGAAATTGCATGCTTATTTACAATAGCAGTTTCTACAAAGAGCACTAGGGCAGTGGCGATATTGCAGTTAACTCTTCTTCTTCCGCCGCCACAAACGATGCTTGTGCCTCACTTGCATACATGTATTTTGTGCTAGTACTTTAGTCGCCTTGTTTCTATGTATGTATATGGTCTATGCACCATACACATATATATACGGTCATGTAAATAAATATACACATACATATCTGATATGCTGTATATTTGTGCCTCTGCAAATGTGTTGTGCTGCTGCCTGCCTTCATGTTGTTTACTCACTTATCGTCTACACTGTCGCTGTCAATATGCAATTTTATCTTTTGAATTTTCACTCTTCATCTGTGCGTCTTCACTGTGTGTATGTTTATTCCGGTGTTTTTTCATTACATGTAAACATAAGTTGTTTTATTTCCATTTGGTAACATGTAAACAAAAGTCTGGCTGTCATTGCTACCTTCCCTAAAGTTGCTGTCAAATTGATATTTAACCGTTGCGCATACACGGTTGCATTTTTTGCATACATATAGACCCCGAACAGAGTATATTAAATTTGTAAAACAATTTTAACATCTAGAAGGAAATGTCAGAGATTCTAAGAAGAATAAAAGTATTCAACGTCACGAGCTTAGTCGATTTAGTCATATCCGGCTCTCTGAATATATGCGAAATAGTCTCTCGGTATTTGAGATATCGCGCTGAAATTTCGCACACGCACTTTTCTATCCAAGAAACTGCTCATTTGTCGGAAATAGCGATATCGGTTCACAAGAACATATAGCTGCCATACAAACTAAGCGATCAAAATCAAGCCCTTATAAGGGAAACTATTTAATATGAGGATATATCTTCATGAAATTTGGTACGAATTATTATCCAAAGCAACGTCATAAGCTTCGAAGAAATTGTTGAGATCGGACCACTATAACATATAGCTGTCATACAAACAAACCGATAGAATCAAGGCCTTACATGAAAACTTGTTTTATTTGACGAGATATCTTCACGAAATTCGACACGAATTATTTTCAAAGACAACGCTACAATTTACGAAGAAATAGTACAGATCGTACCTCTATAGCATATAGCTGCCATACAAGCTAACTGGTAAAAATCATGTTTTTGTATGGAAAACTTTTTCATATGACAAGATAGCTTCTCGAATTTCGACATAGATTATTCCCTCATAGAACTCCACAACCTCCGTAGAAATCGTTCAGATCGGTTTACTAAAGCATATAGCTTCCATACAAAGTGGCCGACCAAACTCAAATCCTTGTATGGAAAACTTTTTTAATTAGCAAAATATCTTCATCAAATCTAAGCTTCAGATTATTGACCAAGATAGCGCTACAATCTACGAAGAATTAGTTCAGATCGGATCACTATAGCATGTAGCTGCCATGCAAAATTACCGATTAAAATCTAAGTAATAATCATTTTATGCCCTTTCGTGCTATAAGAAATGCACCTGTGAAGGATATTATAACTCTGTTCAGCCAAAGTTAACGTTTATTCTTGTTTTTCCAGTACATAATTTTCATATGTACTACCAAAATCAGCAGTTTTCATACAACCAAGGTAACAACCTAAAGTCAGCTGAGAAAGTAATACTGACTTCGCCTAAGCCTTTTCAAGTCTGTCAAGCTCTATAAACAATGTATAATACGAAGAACACTAGCAGGCTTTCTGGCTTTTTCATTTTCAAGTTGATTTCTCTCTTTATTAAGTTTGGATTATCAATCCCTTATGCTTTTAAGAGAGCAGAAATGCATCAAAATATTTTAAACTACAGCAAAAACTCTAAAATTTTATAATACTTTTATCTTTTCATTCTAAGATTTCTTAATTTGAATGTTTTTGTTTAGTCTTCTGCCTACAAAAACTTTCCAACCTTCTCAAACCGAAAATAGCGCTACCTGACAGTTCTTGAAAGCATACGTATAAGTTGAAACCGGTATGTACCGGTTATATACGACCCACGTTCTTGAGTAGCATTTCTACTTGCTTTTAAAGCATAAATTCTATAAGCAAATAATTCCATCTATCCAGAAGCTATTTTTACACACCCTTTTAGGCATCGATTCTACTTCAGCTTCTATACATTGAAATACCACATTTTTTGCATCGTATCCTAGGTAAGTGCCATTCAGTCACTGTTCACCACTCTCTCTTCTTCACCATGCCCACTTTTCACCATTCGTAGTCGCTGTCGCTGTCATCTGTTATCTGTCAACAACACTTAATCATACCTCGTCGATTCAACTACTATTTACACTAACAGTAATTCTCCACCGCCACTTCCCTACCAAGCGGTAGAGTCATGTCTATTATCTATATTTGTCGTCATCATAGCTGCTTACAGCGTTTGCACTCGCTTTTTGTGATTTTCCTACGCTCGTTCTGTTATTTGTTTACCTACAAAGTCATTTGCTTTTGTTTTTGTTATCACTCTGCATTTTTTTTTTTTGTGTGTTTTGTTGTAAACGCTTGTTTTCCGTTTTGTTGCACACTTTTTGCCTCACACAAAAGAGTTGAAAAGACGCCGCCCTTTGCTGTGCGACTCTTTGCTTTTCTTTCCTCGTTTTGCAATTCGTTCGCCCACCGCGCCTGGCAGCGCCGCAAAAAATCTGTTTGGCTTAGAAAAGCTTACAAACGCTTGCAACTGCTACCCATGTGCCACATCATTTTCCATCATTTCATGTTTACTGTTTGAGTCGGTTGCATTTTTTGACGTCAACTGCATTTGTGTTCTTCTTTTCATCTCTCGATTTGGCTGATATTTATTTTTGCCGCTTTTTAAGCTTGTTGCCACTTTTGCTTGTTGTTTTCTTGTGCCTTTGTGGCGCCTGTTTGCCGGCTTTCAATGCTTTTCTATAGGTTAGCAATCTTTTTGCTTTCTATTTTTTATTTTATTTTTCATTTCTATTGAAATTTGTATATAAGAAGCAAATGTTTGTCGTTCTATTTGCATTTGTGGCATTTTTACTTAGTGCCTTTCATTATATAAATAGGCATGTACACTGTTACAATTGTGCTTAGAGATCGACGTTTCGGTTGTGGTGTAGTATTTTCGTGCTCTTAAGTTGCTTTAAAGTTGTGGTGCTCAGAGAATATTCTAAAATATTTTTAAAAGGTTACGACTATTTCTTCATTATTTTCTTGATTCTTAATTTTTAAATATTTTATTACTATTTTTTTTATTATTTTTATTACTATATTTTAATTTTTATTCAAGCTGATAGCTACTGGTTTAATCTTCAGGGTTTTCGCTTTCAGTAGTATCTCTATGGGCGAAGGTTAATCTAGAAACTCGTGCTAGCTACAACAAAATAAAAAACGACAACTTAGTTTACATAAAAATTAACTCGTAGGTTAGGTTAGCTTAAATAGTCGATCCAAATAGAGATCTCACTTGGACAGCTTATAACGCCAGACAGCTGTAGTAGCTAGAACGCCTATAAAATTCAACATAAAGACCCTCATAAATCAACAAAGCGCTTTGTTTTGGCTATGTCTCCTGATTCGTAGAAGGTATGACTGCCGAGATGTTTCAACCTCAGAACTGCAAAGGCTAGAGCTGGAACGGAGTAGACAGTGCTTTGATGTTTCCAAATCAACTTCTTCTTCGTTACAACTTTGACAATTTGTGACCGAAATAACTAGTAAAGAACGTGTGTTCTTAGATTACATAAACGACCAAAAAATCAAGAATTTTTATCAAAAAACTGAACAAAATATGAATAAAAAAATTCATCAAATTTTTTTACCTAAAAGCAAAATTATAAAAAATGGGTTACTCTAATTTATCACAAATGTTTAAAAACAACTGACTGGAAAAAAATTATAAAATATCAGGTTACATAAATCTTTCGAGCAAACAAATATATATAATATATCAAGAATTTTTATAAAACATTTTTACAAAAAAAAATGTTTTTTGTTTTTATTAAAAATTATCTAACAAAATTTTATCAAGAAATTTTGTCAAAAAATTTGTCAAGAATTTTTATCAAAAAATTTTACCAAAAAATGTTTTTTGTTTTTATCAAAAATTATCAAAAAAAATTTTATCAAGAAATTTTGTCAAAAAATTTATCAAGAATTTTTATCAAAAAATTTTACCAAAAAATGTATCAACAACTTAAGAAAAAATTTTATTAAGAGTTTCTATCGAAAAATTTATCAAAACTTTTTACCAAAAAAAATTTTTTTAATGAAATTTTATCAAGAACTTTTATCAAAAGATAAATTTTTTTCACAAAAAAATATAAAATAATAGGTAACATAATTTTTGCGACCAAACAAATATTTTTTTTTATTATTATCACAAAAAAATTGTATCAAGAGTCTTTATCAAAAAATTTATTAAAAAAAATTATCAAAAGGGTTAACCAAAAAATGTTTTCCAGAAAAAAAATATTGTTTATCAAAAAATATCAGAAAATGAAATTTTGTTAAGAATTTTTATCAAAAAAGAAATTTGTTTACAAAAAAAAAATATAAAATAAAAGGTTACATGAATTTTTTTTATCAAAAATTATCACCAAAAAATTTTATCAAGAATTTTTATCAAAAATTAAAAACAGAATGTATTAAGAATTTTTATAAAAAAAATTTATCAAACATTTTTAGCCAAAAAAAATAAATTTTTATCAAAAATATCAGAAACTAAACTTTTATCAAGAATTTTTATCAAAAATTTGTCTCAAAAAATTATCAAATATTTTTATTAAAAAAAATGTTTTTAATTAAAAAAATATAAGCCTATGTTGTTATGTAAATATTTTTTTTGACCTAACAAAAAATTATTTTTTATTAAAGATTATCAGAATAAAAAATGCATTAATTTCAAAAAAGTTTCTAAAATTTGGGTGCATTTGATGGACAAAAATTATATATAAAGCAAAGTTATAGCAGATAAAGGTACAGTTTAGCTATAATGACATTTAACCTGTCTTTACCCACACATACTATACATACATATGTATGTACATATGTATGCGGCTTGAAAAATCAAATCACAAAAAAATGCCTTCCATCACTTTGTGCACTGCTCAATTTAAATGAAATTATATCTATGCAAAAGCGGCATACATATCTACACTTGAACAAAGAGAATTAAAGCCGATTGATTTGTCGTACATATAAGCACTCATATACAAATATGGCATATACATACATACATGTCTGTAGATGAGTGTGCCTGAGTCATTGAAAATCAAACGTGGAAAGTAAATTTAAACAAGATTGCAATTACCAACAAACGCTGGTCAAACATGCGCGACAGCAGGCGAAACACAAAGTCAACAAGCACGAGCAAGTTACAACAAAACGAAGCGGCATAGAGAGATAGCAGCTATTGGCGGCAATGCAGCAGTTCGGCCAAATGGCGTAAAAATTAAGTCGCCTGCAACAAATTAAACATCAATCGATGAGCTGAAGCGATATCAGCCGGCCAGCGGTTGGACGAAAAGCAATTTAAAGTTGGCAAATTAGCGAATAAAGCGCACAAAAAGCGTTTACGGCGCTGGGCAAACAGACGAAACCGGACGTGGGTGAAAGTAAACAGCGCGAAAATTGGCTTGTTGGCGGCTAAAGTACACAACGCCGGATGGATAAGCGGACATGAGAGGTCAAAAGCAAATATGTAGTTTTTTTTTTTGTAATATATAAACTATATTGGTTCCGGACATACAGCTGCAAATACACATACTCTTATATACATATGTATATAAAATATAAAATAAACTATCTACTTGCTCTATAGACATATTTGAGTGTGTTGCATAGTGTTTGGTCCAAAAAGACTTTAAGCCTGCGTTTAGTATTAAAAAAGTAAGCTGTAAACTATCATTGCAATTAATTTAAAAATACATTTCTCATACGAATAGTAAAAGTTCCTTAATGACATTCGCTGCTCGTGGCGAAAAAACGAAATGAAACATAATTGAAATCCACATAATAATAAAATAAAATAAAAATACAAGCCCCTCAGCAGAATTGTGTAAAAATAATTTTAAATCTGTCCAGGCAACATTGTCAGGTTTGCGGATTTACAGCTTACGCGTAGCTTACAAACTTACATAAATCCATATATACACACATCCTCGTGTATATAACAACCGCGCGTGCGACAAGTGTTGTGTATAACAACAACCATTATAGCCAAAGCCTGTATGTAAATTACAAAAACTTGCATATTACATTTTTTGCACCCCATTCTCACTTTTCGCAACCATTCATACTCTTTTTTATTATTTTGGTTTTCCTTTTTGTTGTGTAAATCATAAAAAAGCTCATAATGAAAATGCAACATTGCGTTGTGCGCTCGGCGCCAGCTTCGCTTCGTGTAATGATGGGGGTTAAGAAGAAAATCAGTTGGTGGGCGTGCAGTGTCTATGGATGTAGTTGTAAAAAATCGTACTAGGTGAGTGTGATGTGGCAGAAGATAGGCCAGCATTTTCTGGAAATATACAATGTATATGTGTATATTAGGGTGACTCAAAAATTTAATAATTTTTTTTTACAATAATTTGTAAAAATGCATTAAAAATCCAAGCTAAATAACGAAAATAATTACTAGTTTCTATAAATATATATGCACATACACATATACATTAGGGTGGAAAAAATATTTTTTTTCATTTAATTTTTTTTTTAATTTTATTTTTTTTTTTATAATTCCTAGTTTAAAAATATATATATATATATATATATATATATATATACATATATGCACATTCATACATATGTATGTATGTAAGGCTGGGAGAAAAAAATTTATTTTTCAATTTATTTTTAATTTTAATTTTTTTTTAATATTTCGTAGTTTTTTTTTTAATAAATATGCACCTACATACATTAGGGTGGAACATAATTTATTTTATTTTAAATTTTAAATTTTTTTCATAATATTTTTATTTTTAGTGTTTTCAATAATTTATAAAAAGGCGTTAGAAATGCATACAATGTAAAAAAAATATATTTGGCTTATTTAAATGTGTAATAAAAAATTGTAAATCGTTGCCTGTTAATATTAATATTAAGAGCTCAAAACTTATCACATTTTTTTACCATTTCGGACGATATTTTGACCTTATGTATACTAAAAAAAATTTGTTGCTCCAACCTAATACATATATTGTATGTGTCTTGCCTCTGCTAATGCTTATCAAAACGATTGGCCTAACAAAAATCTAGCACTGACAGCACTTATAAATAGTAGATACCTAATTATTTTATGTTTTGGAGACACATTATCCAACACTTCTTTCTCCTCTTTGTAAGTCAAATTTTGTTGGAAACTGTGCACAATTGAACTGATATAAGGTATATTGAGAACTAAAAGAAATAAATTATATTTTTTTCTGACTCAGAATTTAAGCGGTCTTAATACGTTAGTGCAGAATCGAGTTCACGAGCAATGAAAAATAGTTAGATTGTTCCTTTATTTGACTTGCATAAATTCTATTTTGTGGAATGAATATGTGAAAATAATTTTCAACCTCAACCAGTCATAATGAATGACTTCCAAAATAAAAATCAATACTATAACAAAAGCCACAGTCTAACAAAATGTTTAACCAAAAGTTTAACCAAAATTTTAACCAAAAATTTAACCAAAAATTTAACCAAAAATTTAACTAAAAATTTAACCAAAAAGTTTAACCAAAAATTTAATCAAAAATTTAACCAAAAGTCTAACCTAACAATATTGACATTAATAAAATGTTTCATGATCATTATAACCTCTTCAATATACCTATAAAATACCTGTACATAGTGGACATACTTGTACGAGTATACCTGCATATAATGGATATATGTATATATAGTATATAATAGTTATACGTGCATATGTATATAGGTTTACTATATATTAATTCACACTGTGCCACTGCCACACAGCTATACCTTCAAGAGGCAACCTACCAAAGTGACGGTGTTTCCCAGCTTTCTACATGCTCGCCACGGCACACTGCAGTGTTACCCCACTTTTCTTACCATCAACGGCCTACACATTGCCTTGCAACATTGATGTTGCACCATGCGCCTGTCTGTTGTGAGTTGTCACCAAATGCTTATATATAAAATGAAAGGCAGTGGGGTGGGCGCGAGTAAAGCAAATCAGTGAGGGAGTATTGCCAGAAGATACCCAGCTGCCTACAAAGCCATACATAACACACATAAATTTCTTCCGTGTGCTTGTGTGCGTGTTGCTAGTAGTTGAGTGCACATGTTGAAAAGTCGTTCCAGTCTTTGTTTGTGGCAACAACGCGTTGGCATGTGCATATAATATTTGTTAATAGAAAAAAATGGCAGGCCTTTTCAAAAGCCTAGACAACAGAGTGCACCAAAGTCATACATACCATACATACATACTTTACAACAACAGCAAATGCTGCACTACTGCACTGCTGCGACGCTGCATACATACTTAAGTATGTAAATAAGTAGTTGCATATGCATGGAAGTGTGTTGCATTTATATGTGTCTGTATGTAAGCTAGTAGCTGGCTTGCCTTCATTGTGTGTCGTTGGCATACTGACTGCCACTGCCAGTGCCAGTGCCAGTGCCAAAGCCAAACCCAGTGCCACTGCCATTGCTACAAAAGCATGGATATTTGTTGTTGTTGCTGTTTGTATTGTTGTTGTTGGTTTTATTGCTATTGTTGTTTTTATTATTGTTGTTGGTTTTGTTCCTATTGTTTTTGTTGTTATTATTTTTGTGTTCGCTGACATTTTTGTTGTTGTTGTTTTTGCACTTTTTGTTGTTGTTTTAATTTTCATTTTTATCGTTGCTTCTATTTTTGTTGTTGTTGCTGTTGCTGCCATTGCCGTCACTATGACTGCTACCGATTCAGCACTTGCAACATTACATGCCACAATAAGCTTGTCGCATTGCAGCGCGCCACCGTGTCACCGCCGCCCATCTTCAGCACCAGCACCAGCACTAGGCTTGTTCACTGCCGTTGGGCTGGTTTTTCTTTACAACTTTTGCGCTATTTATTTGAATTTTTGTAACGCTCACGGATTATGTGGGTATGTAGTGTTAAACATGCCACAAATATACAACACACATTGTGTATATACCGAATATACTTATATACATACATATATATATGTCTGTACGCTTCAATAGCATTCCACTAGCGCGGCTGCACAAGGCTCCGGCGCAAAGGCACAATAACACAATGAACTCTATGTTGAACGACTGGTTCGTACGGTGGGCGGTTTGTGCGCCTCCAGTGGTGGTGGTGTGTGGTGGCAGCGGCTGATCGATGGCAGGCTGGTTTGTGGGCAAACTAGATTGTGGTAGGCCGTTGCTGTTAACTATTACTTACCTATATAAATGTATATGCACCTACTCGTGCTGCTGCCTTGTTGTTGTCGTTTGTGCGTCATAGTGTGGCATGCAACGGATAGGCGGCTGGTGTTGTTCGTGCTGGCAGTTGGCAGCAGCTGCCACTGGATTTTCCAACTTGCTTTTATATTTGTAATGTTTTAGTTGTTTTTGTTTTTGTTTGCTTGGTTTGTGTGTGCTGCTTTGTTGCACTTTACTTTTTTATTGTGTGTATATTCCTTTTTGCTTTTTTGTTTGTTTTTATTATTCTTGTTAGCGATTTATTTGGTATTCATTTCACATTCATTTTCATCGCTGCGCTCTGCTTTGCTTTACTTCACTTCTCAGCTGTTGTCAACAACGTCATTTGGTTGTTGCTTGTAAATACACAATTTGTAAGTGTTGTTGTTGTTATGTATATACGTACATATGTACATATATTTCTGTGTGCTCATATTTGTTATTGCACTTGTTAATAGTTATGTTGGAGGCGCCGCTGCTTAGTAGAGAAGGCCCTTCAAACAGTGGGACGGCTTGGCGCATAAGAGAGGGAGGAAGGTGCTTAATGCACGTGAAAAGTAGTTGGTGTGGCGTGGTGTTCGGTTTGTTGGTATCAGTTGAAGATTCTAGTGGGTTTGTGTTCGCTTGTGTTGTGCATTGTTTTTGTTGTTGTAGTGCAGTTAGTCTGTTCTTAGCATTTGGCTTTACTTTTCTTTTTAGTTTCTCTTGTTAATTTTTTTTTTGTTTTTTGTTTAATTTTTTTCTTTATTTGTTTACATGCAGCTACTTACATATGCTGTTAAAGTCTGTTTCATAATATATTGTACACACATGCTTGTTATATTATATATATGTCATAAGCATAATATCTGCTGTGATTATGTCTGCATACGGTTATATAATATATTTTGAAGTTACAGTCAGAAATATTTATACCCTGAACAGAGTATATTAAGTTAGCCACGAAGTTTGTTGTACCTAAAAGGAAACGTAAAACATGTCACTAATTGATCAGCATAACGAGCTGAGTCGATTTAGTCATGTCCGTCTGTCACTTGTCGGTATGTATGGCTGTATATACACAAAGTAGTCCCTCAGCTTTTGAGATATCGATCGAAAATTTTGCACACGTCGTTTTCTCCACGGTTTTTCTTGTTTTTCATATTTTCAATATCCTAATTAATTTTCTACTAACTAACAGCGGTAACTCAGAAACTTTGCGAGATATCGTTTGATAATTTTAGTTCCTTATTTTTAAAGGTATAAACTGTAGAAATATCGAAAAAATATTTTTATTTTTTTATTTTCACACTAAGTGTGCTCCTCAACAGTTGAAAAAATTAAATCACGTTATTTCTAATCAATAAATTAGATTTTTTAAGCTGAATATGTTACTCAAAACCGAAGTTTGTTCTTTCGTAAACAAAAAAGCCGAATTTTGGAAAAAAATTGGAAAAAAAAATTAAAAAAATATAAAAAAAATTAAAAAAGAAATTAAAAAAAAATTTTAAATTTTAATTTGAAAAATATTTTTTAAAAATATACATATAAATAAAATAAAAAAATTTATTTGTGATTTTTAGAGCATAATAAAAATAACTGTTGCAGAAAAAAGTTTGAAATTTTTTTTTTTTAAATTAAAACAAAATATTAAAAAAAACTTGAAAAAAAATTTAAAAGAAATTTGAAAAAAATTGAATTAAAGATTAAATTTAAAAGAAAATTTATTTATAATTTTTAGAGCATTATAATAATAACTGTTGCTAAAAAAGTTTGAAAAAAAAATTTTAAAAATTAAAAAAAAATTAAAAAAAAATTTAAAAAATTTAAAAAAATTTAAAAAATTTAAAAAATGTAAAAAAAAATAAAAAATTGTAAAAAAATTTAAATAAATTGAAAAAAAAAAATTAAAAAAATTTAATTTGAAAAATATTTTTAATTAATAATAAAATTTTTAGAACGTGATAATAATAACTGTTGCTGCTGTAGAGGCAGAAAATATTCTTAAAAGCTTTCGTGGAATGCTGGCGGTATAAAAAACCTGGACGTTCCGGGAACGTGGGACGTGGGAACTAAAGCTATATTACTTGATTTCTATATCCTTGGAAAGCTTTTCAAATAAAGAAAAGTTTGCTTCAGAACCAGTTTTCGGCAGAGCACATTGGAGTCTACCGAAAGTAACTGACTAGATTTTTAAAATTCTGTTAACTATGTCTGCAATATATTGCAAAAAGTACAAGAAAATCAGTTATAGGCAAGTGCAGTGCCGGATCCAGAATTTCCTTTGGGAGGGATGGGATTTTTATTCTACACAAAAAAAATTTTGATCGAGAGCTTAGAAACCAGGTAACCACGCCAGTACCACGCAAACGAGTCGAGCAAACTCAGTGCCCTATCCAGATTTTATTTCTGGACGCTTCTACAGCAAAAAAATTTAACCCCCAAAACCCCTCGTGAATCCGCCACTACTTATTGTTGTTATTTCTATCGGCTGTTTTTTCTATTTTTGTTGTGGATCACCCACGGTGATTTGAGAAAGTTGCCTTGCAATAGCATATCAAACGGTTCACTGGGTATCGCCAGCCTGCTGTTGCATCGAAACACACTAATCAAGTAATGCATAACTGTTTTGGACTTTTTGCATGGTTCATTGTTATGCAGTCACTGTCACCAACTTGTTACTAATATGTCTGCTCTTATTTAAGCCCGTCATTATTCTTCTCGCACACATATTGCTGTGCAGCTACTTTTTGTTGGCTAATTCCTCGAAACTTTTTACCACACACTGCAACTTCATATGAAGCACACATAGATACATGCAAGCATACAAAAAATGCATACATATGTATGTATTAAAAAAATGTAACTGTGTCTAGTTGTGTACTTAGTACCGAACTTTTGTTTTGCTTTTGTGCTTGCTAGTTGCCACTTCTATTTAATGTATTCTTCCACATACTTTGGCGCGTCTTTGCTAGCTTTATTGCTATTGTTGCTAAATTTATTGTTGTTGTTAGTGTGTATTATAAGGTTGTGGATTTGTTTTTGCTGTATAACGCTCGGTACTTGTCGGAAATTGCACTCATAGGCGACGAAACGTGACTATTTAAACTAACTTTTGTAAGTGTACTCGTATGTACATATGTATATGTGATATACACACTATATATGTGTGTTTTGCATGTACTCATACTTCTTTTGCATTTCTAGTGTGCCATTCTTAAGACTTCCAGCATGTCTGTGGTTACTTAGACGTACTAAGTAGCAAGTGTCTAGGATTTGTGCGGTCGTTTTTACTGGATTTTTTGCCTTCACTTTTGAGTGTGTGATATATGCAGTTTACATGATAGTAATGGTAGGAAAACCTTATTGCAACCACTTAGCGCTTAAAGTGACTGCGTGAAAATGGTATGGCTTCAAATGTATCTAGAGGAAACCAAGAAAAAAATGCTACAAACTTCGAATAAAGTGTTCAGATCGGTTCACTAAAGCATTAGCTGTCGTACAAATTTATCGCTTAAATAAAAATCCTTGTATGGAAAACTTTTTTATTTGACAAATAGACTCACGAAATTTTACATATATTATTACCTAAGGCAGCGTTATCATCTCCAAAAGAATTGTTCAGATCAAACCACTATAGCATATAGCTCTCATACAAACTGAACGTTCGAAGTAAAGCTCTTGTATGAATAACTTTTTCATTTGACGAGATATCTTCACGAAATTTGGCATATATTATTGCCCAAAACAACGCTTTAATCTGTGGAGAAATTGTTTAAATTAGGGTACTATAGCATATAGCTGCCTTACAAACTGATTGCTCAAATTGAAGTTCTTGTATGGAAAACTTTTTTATTTGACAAAATATACTCACAAAATTTTACATATATTATTATCTAAGGCAGAGTTACCATCTCCAAAGGAATTGTTTAAATCGGACTACTATAGCATATAGCGGCCATACAAACTGATCGTTCAAATTAAAGTTCTTATATGGAAAACTTTTTTATTTGACGAGACATCTTCACATAATTTTACGTGGATTATTGTCCTAAGCAACGTTATAATCTCCGAACATATCATTCAGATCTTACCACTATAGCATATAGCTGCCATACAAACTGAACGAAATAAATCAGGCTAAATATCTTTCTATAATCATTTATGCTATAAGAAATGCTACGATGTAGCCGACAATAATGTTTTTTCTTGTTTTTGTTATTATAATTTTTTCTTTTACATATTTAAAAAAAAATTGCCTTGTATTTAAACACTTGCCTGCAAGTTATGCATTAATGCATTTGTATTTGTTTTTATTGTTGTTATTGCTTGCTTATATCAATTTCACTGCCAATTGCAATAACGAGCACTGAAAGTTGCCGGCTGTTTGCAGTTTCTGCAGGGAAAAGTTTCGCCAGAAAAACCTGTAAATCGGCGCTCTTCTCACAATAGCATACCTTTTGATTGCTATCATTGTTGTTGTTGTGTTTGTTTTAATGCAGTTGCTGTCAGCTCACTTGCTTGTTGCAGTGATTTGCTGTTTTTGCTGCGCTGCCTTTCAGGTTTTAGCTTTTTGGCCTGTGTTGTTGAAGCTGCATTTGCCTGCCACCATTGGTTGCACGCGATGACTGGCGGTGTGCTTGTCTGACGGTCTGTTGGCAAGTCGTTATATTTTACGACATTTGTCATTTTGACTTTGTAAATGTTTCAGTACATATAGATTTATTCAATTCAGTGTAATTCTATGTATATACATACATACATATATATTATAATTTCCCCCTTATGCCTGTTAATGTTTGATTTGACTTGATTTTATTCATGCAGTCGATTTTCATATTATTTCTCATGCCGCCTCTGTCAGTTGTATATAGCGTCCGTCTTTTGCCGGCAAAATGTCCATCAAAAGTAGAAAATTTATGAAAATGCATTGCCGCTTAAAATTTCAATATTTTAGCGTTAAGTGTGGCAAATATAATGGTACTTGGGGAAAATATTCAGTGAAGGTACCTGAGTTGATGACGAGTATATGATAGCATATTTACTTTAGATTTCTAGGTATTTAATTTTAAAGTAATGGTCTTTTAGAAATCTAAATATCAAGTTATAGTTCAGATAACTGTCGCATTAAAATTTTTTCACCATACCATCATTTATTCACCTCACTCGTGGTTATATGTACTTTTTAGTCTTATTTTGCATTAGAGATTCTATTTGCTTCTGAGTTATAGGTATTTTCTGCGATAAGTGATTAGAAATTTAAATATAAAGTTGTTTAGTCAACTGCCACTTTAAAATTATTTCACCATATAATTTTTTATCCTCCTCACTCGTGGTTAGACGTGATTTTTTAGTCTTACTTTGCATTAGAAACTCCACTTACTTGAAAATTTTATTATATACATACATATATATATTTATATATATTTAAAAAATTAAAAAAAAAAATGTATTTGCCTTTATTTAGCGTGCTCACCTTACTCCCTCATGCTTTTTTCTAACTGGCTTAGTTGCTTGTCATTACTCTACTACAGATCACTCATACGCCATGGAGGCTGGCATGTATTGCTGTATGAATATTATTTAAATTTTTTTTTAATAAAAATTACTTATATACATTTTTATGAAATTTTTTTTAATAATTTTATATGCAAATATTATTTTTTTTTAACAAAAAATTCAAATTAGTTTCAGTTATAGTTGTCAATTTATTTAATAATAATTTTATACATAAATTTTAGTGAAATTTTTTAAATAATCATTTTATAATAAATTTAGACAATTTTTGAAATATTAATTTTATATAAAAATTGTATTCTAATTTTATTTTATTTTTTAATTTGTTGTGTAAAAATCTATATTTAAATTTCATTCTAATTTTTTATGAAACCTAGCCACCCTTTAGCATTATATTTTCTTTTGCTTTCGCTGCGAATGATTTTTTTAATACAATTCTCAATACCTGGAAATATCACAATGCGGTACTCATAAATACGAACAGAGTATCAGTAATTATTGAGACTATTATAGTGGTAATTAAATTATTCAATGGCTAATCAATCCACTGCTTTCAATAACACGAAAAGGTAAGCGCTTAACAACAAAAAGAGAAAATAAATTTAAAAAATATAAAAGTAAAAAAAATTTAAAGAAAGTTAAAAAAAAATAAAAATAAAAAATTTAAAAATTAAAAACAAAAAACAAAAAAGTTAAAAAAATTAAAATTAAACTGAAAATAAAAAAAAAAAAAATTAAACATTAAACATTAACGAATAAAAAATAAAAAGCCCATTGTAAACTTCACAATACTGTATTTACTTCTCACAAATTCCCATACAATGTACATGCATATACATATATGTATATATTATTTTAACAAAATTGCCTAACAATCCACAAATAAATTAATTCCTAGAAACGCATCTTCACTTCACAACGCATATCCTTGCTTGTTACATAAAATCCGATTTAATTAAATTCGTAATCCAACACTGTCAGTTTTATATAATTTCTTGCGTCTACGAAAGCGTGCCGCTTCCCTGAAAATGAAAATTAACTAGCAATTATATGTATTTTCATAAATCTGCATTAGATTATTTGGGTAAATCTGCGATGCCCAACATATTTCTGTTCAGTAGCTCTTATTCATACATATACATATAAATACAATTAACTAGGTATGTATGTTTACATATGTAGAAGTTTGCATAAGCTTTGTTTGTGTATTTGATTTCTTCACGTGAAAACATATCAATTACTGGACTTATAGCCAGCAGTGGTACTTGTGCGCCAGCGTAATGGCATACATGTATGTATATGTATGTCTATATTTAGTACACTATGGTACTTAGGTGGGCTCCAATCAAGGTTCGCTTAATTGCAAATTTAATACATTCCTTGGTAGCTGGAAATATGTGTTTTAAGGTGGTGGTGCTGCGCTGAAAATAAAAGAAAAGTACATATGTGAAGATTTGCTTTGGCTTCAAATTTTCTCAAATCGTACATAGCCATCTTTTCCGAAAACAAATCATTTAAAAAAATTTTAAATCAAATAAATGCAATGAAAACAAAATAAAAATATGCTATTTAATAAAAATAAAATTTGTAAAATGAGAAAGAATCTATAAATTAAAAAAATATTAGTAATAAAAACCAGTAAAAAAATTAATAAAAAAATAAACATTTAAAAAATACAACTAAAAAACAATAAAGAATAATAAAAATCACAAAAATTTAATAAATAATTTTTGATAAGAAAAGCAAAATAACTAAATTAAAATAATGAAAAATGTGAATAAAAAATTCATAAAAAATATGAAGAAAAGTAAAAGTTTAAATAATACTAAACAAATAATAACATTATTTAAATAAAAAAAAAATAACCAAATAAATAAATTTTAGAGATGTATATAAAATTAAATATCAAAAGTAAAAAAAAAAACACAATTTTAATAAAAAATTTAAAAAATATTAATAAAGTATTAAAAAAAAAATAATAAAAATATAAAAATTTAATAATAAGTAATTGGAAGCCCGAAATACGAAAATATACTAAAAATAATAAATAATACTAAAGAGGTAAAAATAAAATAAATATAATATAAAAATTTGAATAAAAAAAAATCATAAAAAAATGAATAAAAGTAAAAGTTTTAATAATACTAAAAATATACTAAAAAAAAAATACTAAAAAAATAATAACATAATTTAAATAAAAAAAAATTAATCACATAAATAAATTTTAGAGATGTATACAAAATTAAATATCAAAAGTACAAAAAAAAATTACTAAAATATTGCTCAAAAATAAAATTTAAAAATTATTAATAAAAATTTAATAATAAGTAATTGGAAGCCCGAATTATTAATGAAATAATACTAAAACGGTGAAAATAAAATAAAATAAATATAAAATAAAAATGTGCATAAGAAAATCATACAAAATATGAATAAAAATAAAAATAATAGTTTAAATAAAACTAAAAAATTTAATAAAAGAAATTATTTAAAAAATGTAGAAAAAACAAAAAATCAAAAAAAAAAAAACAATTTTAATAAAAAGAGATATAAAAAATATTGAAAAAAATTTAATAATAAATAATTCGAAACCCGAAATATTAATAAAATAATACTAAACAAATAAAAATTAATACAAAATTTTTAATTAAATATTAAGAAATTAGAAACCCGATTCCAACTACTTCTAAATTTTATTGAACTTGCACTGTTTATGTGAAGTTCAAATTTTGTTGTACACAGTCATTCCGCCTTTATATGCCAAGATATATTGCGTGTAAAGCATTTCCTACAGCTCCTTATAGTCCTCCAGATGCTTGAATGTAATAAAACAAACATTAAGTTAGTTGGTCTCAAGCATTTTGTCTGCCAAAATGGAAAAAAATCGAAAAGAGAGTTAACGAAAGCTCTATAAAAAATAACTTATTTCGGGCTTGCTTAACAAAATTATTAAATATATTAAATATATATGAAAAATATTAATTATTTATTGTTGTCATGCCATTTTTAAGAATTTAAACTCACAGTTAGACTCCTGGCGCCAGTGCTTGTACAGCGACATAAGTGCATACGCTGCGTATGAGTAACTTGTTTTTTTTTTTAATGACGATTCAAACACAGATTGTGAAGTAAAGCATTTTAGTGCTATTTTTTACCATTATCAATAGTAAACTAAGCAAATATATTCAAAACCGAATTTCAAGGAAACTTATGTCGTAAAAATTATAGTGATATTACTACTATTATCATCAATTGACTTTTAACGATAATATTTAAAATCTTTTAATATATACATAGTAGTATATAATTGCAGTCCACACTTAATTTTATACATATTTTTATCACTTTCAAAGACTTTTCATGCAATATAGTATATTGAAAATCACAGTAAGCAGCTGTAGCGGCAGACACGCCATGACGCGAGAGCATACTAATTTGAAAATGTGCACATATCAAAAATTCCAAATGCCAGCTACTCGCTTATGTTCTCTTTACACGTATTAAGTGCCGCCTGAAGCTGCAGTTATTTGTATAGGCGCAGAGTATTTTCGAGCAAGTGAATGCGCATGCGTTTGTGCGCTTGCTGCTTTCCTATTTTATATTTTTAAAACTATTTATATGGATGTATATCTTATAGTTTTTATATCAAAACAGTTCAGCAATTCATATATGTACATATTTACAATTTTTGAGTGCGGCTTCCTTTAAAGATATGCTTGTACCTTCATTGTGTGTATGTATATGTAAATATTAAATAATTTACTGAAGCCAGAGCAGTTGCTAAAGGCAAAAAAAATTAATTATACCTATATTTTATAGCTAATACGAGTACGTATGCAAGGGTTATTATAGGTTTATACTGCCATAAAAATGCTTAAACTTTTCAACTGTGGCGGGCAATAATTTTAAAAAAAATTTAATTTTAAATTTTAAAATACTTATTATCTATTTGCGGGTATAATACAAAATTAACTAAAATTATTTGAATTGGCAAAAAATATATCATTTTAATTTATTGCCAAATTATGCATCCAAAAAATGAATTCAAAATATTTAATTTTATTTTAATTACACATTCAAAAAATATGTAATTTAAATGCAAAATGTTAATATAAAAAATTCCAAAAAAAAGTCGAAAAAATATGTAAATTATGTTGACAAAAAAAAAATATTTAAATATAATTTCTATTTCAATCCAAAATGATAATATAACATTAAAAAAACAAAAATATTTCGTATATATTTAGACAATATTAATAAAACATAAATAACATTATTTTTTTATTTAATTAATATTTTGGATTAAAATGAAAACTGTTTTTTTTTTAATTTTATAATTAATAGTTTAATAATTTAATTTAATATTAAATAATTAATTATAAAAATTGAATTCATTTAAATCCAAATAATTAATATAAAAGCTAAAATATGCAAAATTAAAAAATATTTAAGTTATTTAATCTATATTTAATAATTAAAATATTTAATTTTATAATTAATAGTTTAATAATTTAATTTAATATCAAATAATTAATTATAAAAAAATTCATTTAAATCCAAATAATTAATTCAAAAGCTAAAATATGCAAAATTAAAAAATATTTAAATTACTTAATATATTTTTAATAATTAAGATATTTTGAAGTCAAAAATATTAATAAAAAAAGTATTACTGTTAACTCACCGTCGAAATGCGCTTACGCACTCCACTCTCTAATATTCATACACACTGTTAGTTTCTCCGCAACTCATCGCTGTTATTAACATAACATAATGTGTTATAACTCGCTTCGTCACATTTGATATCAATTTTTGGTGCGATCGTTTTCTAAGGTTTACCGGTCTTGTGCGCAAACGCTCATGCATAATTTATTGCTGTACTTCGGCATTTGCATATGGACGTAAAAGCATTCGCACATACATATGTGTATTGTAGACATGTATACAAGCCTTTAGATAACATATACATACATACATTCATATACATACATATATACTTAACATGGGTATGTAAGTATGTCTGTGCTTTATTAAATGCATTGAAAGCCACTTAATAGGCAGCACAGCAATATATTAACATTCTAAACCAGTCGAAAAATATATTTTGACAGCGGCAATACGAATTTTTCGTTGCCTTAATGTTTCTATTAAGCGGTCGAGAACGATACACATACCATTAAACATATATGAATGCAGACATATATACTTATATGTACATACAGGCGTACATATTAACATATGTACATATATTATTTTTATTAACAATTATATTTGTATTTTGTCGTGGCGGCAATCATTCGGTCACTTCGTTATAACGTCGTTTTGTCGCTTTGTTTCTTATTCACACCATTCGTCGATTACTCATACGCCGCGGCTGTCGATGATTATTTTTTGGCTTAAATTATGGCTAACAATCAGGTCGCGCTCAATTCGTGAGACCTTCATTTAGTCATTGTTAACCATATGTATACCCACTTGTATACCTACATATATGTATATGCCCGTTTGTAGCGAAGAGAGCGAAATCTCACACATTTCGCGTCTTTTTACGTGCTTACACACACTTGTGCATATACATGCACGATTTTTGTGTCTTATTATTTCTTCATATTTTACTTGTATATTTGTATTTGCTGTCGCTCTGCTTTGTCATTCATCTTCACCGGCTCAGTTCAGTGCCGCTAGTTCACCGATCCGCCGATCTGCTGACCGCGCGTCATTTTGCATTTTTGTTTTGAAATCAAAGCTGTCGCAGTTCAACATTTTTTACGAGTTTTACGACTTTTTCGGGGGTCTTCCAAGGTTCCAAAGTGTCAGTGTTAAAATAAAGAAATTTCGCCGAAATATAATTTTAGAAAGTCGTACTTCTTTCTAGTCTAGTTCCAAGTGCTTACAGACAGCCGTAGATAGGTCGGTGCTGTTTGTCATTGTGCGTGTTTAAAATTCTCGTATTAATGTCTAATTGTTGTACCAAAAATGCTCGAAGGTAAATTTACACTGCGTTGTTGTTGCGGCGTCATTGTATCTAGTGTGTTGTCAGTAACCTGTTTATAAAATTCAATTAGTGTGCGTGTGTGTTAAATATTATGTTTTGTTTTTGTATTTGCGTGCGTCGCAATTCATATTTCAGTTTTTATGGACACGTGCGTTGGTTAAATGTATTTACACATTCACCTGTTGAGTGAAGCTCAAAAATAGTTGCGGCGTTAAAAGTACAAAAGCTGTATGTCTTGTCAAAAATTTTCGCCTATAGAATTGTATGAATGAAAGTCTAATGTAAATATGTGTGGATTTCAATTGCAAAAAATATATATATGTAATTGCGTTGTATTTTGTTTGGATGCTTTGTATACTGATATACTGAAGCGTTTTTAAATTACTGATGACATCACTTGTGGACGAAATTAGAAGAACTGAATTTCTGTAATGAAATTTGTTGTGAAATGTTGTAGTAAATTTGTGTAAATGTTTAATTATATGCAAATATCAAAAAAATGCTGTGTAATTGTTTTTGAAGGTTATCACGTGATAAAATAAGTGCTTATAATCAAATTTTAAAACTCAAATTATAAGATGCTTTTGTGTAGTGTTCATGAAAACACAATTAAACCAGCGTCAGGGAATAAAATTTATGAAATTTCGATTATAAGAATTTGAAATGATCTTTAGTGTTGATGTAACCACATCTTGTGATGTTTTTTATAACACAAAACTTTTTGAACTTCTCTGTTATTGAATTAAAAAAACTGTAAAATTTCAGTTTTGAAATTTTCAAGTTGTGATGTGTTGCTGATGTGACCACATCATGTGATGTTTTTTATAACGCAATTAAAACTCGCGATCTTAACTGTTATGGAATAAAAAAATATGTAAAATATCAGTTTTGAAATTTTCAAATAATGTTGATGTGACTACATCATATGATGTTTTCTATAACGCACACATGCGATCTTAACTGTTTCGGAATTAAAATACAGTTTGTAGTATTACAAATATTAAAATGCAAAATGATTTTTAGTGAAGATGTGATATCATCATATGATGTTTTCTATATCGCTCGCGTTTCACATGCGATCTTAACTGTTATGGAATTAAAATACAGTTTGTAGTATTGCAAATATTAAAATACAAAATGATTTTTAGTCAAGATGTGATTTCATCATATGATGTTTTCTATAACGCATGCGTTTCACATGCGATCTTAACTGTTATGGAATTAAAATACAGTTTGTAGTATTGCAAATATTAAAATACAAAATGATTTTTAGTGAAGATGTGATTCCATCATATGATGTTTTCTATAACGCATGCGTTTCACATGCGATCTTAACTGTTATGGAATTAAAATACAGTTTGTAGTATTACAAATATAAAAATATAAAATTATTTTTAGTGATGATGTGATTTTATCATATGATATTATATCTATCGTATTGCTTAAGTTTTTAAAATTTTAATTCTAAATTTCAAATAAGTTTAGTCATGATTGGATCAAATGACGTTTTAGAGTATTGCTCTAAAATGTCGCTATTTTAACTGATGTCGAGAATAAAATTTGTTAAATTTCAGATTTGAAAATATCGAAACAATTTTCAGCGTTGATGTGACCTCATCATATGATGTTTTTATATATTTTGTACATTGTCGTGGTTTTAATTAAATTTATTTAAAAAAAATTGTAAAATTTCATTCCTGAAAATTTTTACTGATGATGTGACATCATATGATGTTCTATATGTTGCTTGTAAAATGGCGCCATTTTAACTAATTTTTATTTCAAATTAAATTGTAAAATCTCAGTTTTAAAAGATTCAATTTACTTTACTTTTTAAAACTTTAGTGATGATGTGATTACATCATGTGATCTTTTATTCATCGCATGCATAATACTGTGAACTTAACACGTATTTATATTTAATATAAAAATTCTACATTCTTAGTTATTTTCTATATCGCTATAAATGCCGCCCGTAAATTGCTACCCAAAATGTATGCGCTCAAACCTTGAACCAACCTATTAAGTCACCCATTATAGCGCTTTCACGGTTCTTTACTAAATAATCTCTATGTCTTCTTCACTTTCTAGGCCGCGATGATCTCTCACCGTCGAGCAGTCTCAACGGCTATTCGGCAAATGAAAGTTGTGATGTCAAAAAGATCAAAAAAGGTCCGGCGCCGCGCCTACAGGAGGAGCTGTGCTTGGTGTGCGGCGATCGGGCATCCGGCTACCATTACAATGCGCTCACCTGCGAAGGTTGTAAGGGTTTCTTTCGGCGCAGCGTCACGAAGAATGCCGTTTATTGTTGTAAATTCGGACGCTCCTGTGAAATGGACATGTATATGCGGCGAAAATGTCAAGAATGTCGCATGAAGAAATGTCTAGCGGTGGGTATGCGACCGGAATGCGTGGTGCCGGAAAATCAATGCGCTATGAAGCGGCGTGAGAAGAAGGCGCAAAAGGAGAAAGAGAAACAAACTACTGGTAATTCGCCGATCATATGCAAAAGCGAATCCATTAAGAATGAAATACTCGAACTGATGAACTGTGAACCGCCGTCGCATCCAACATGTCCGGTAAGTCGCGACTTGCAATAAGAAAGAAAGAAAGATAAACAGTAATGGTTTACTTTGTGTGTTTCATTTACAGTTGCTACCTGATGATATTGTGGCCAAGTGCAGGGCGAGTAACATTCCGCCGCTCACGCGTAACCAGTTGGCGGTCATATACAAACTGATCTGGTATCAGGATGGCTATGAACAGCCATCGGAGGAAGATCTGAAGAGTATTATGGTAAGTCAATAAGAGTAGAGATCAAAGCACACTAGATGCGAAAGCAAAAATAAGAGCAATGGTTGTCGATAGCGAAAGAGCGCGGGGTACCTAACTTCAAACTCGCCTTAATGACAAATAAGCATCAACTATTTTTTATACGCTGTTACGTTTCCTTAAGTAATTAACGGTATTTTTTATATCTTGCAACACAGAGCACCCCCGATGAAAACGAAAGCCCGAATGATGTCAGCTTTCGGCATATAACCGAAATTACCATTTTGACAGTACAACTTATTGTGGAGTTTGCAAAAGGTTTACCGGCATTTACGAAAATTCCACAAGAAGATCAAATCACGTTGCTGAAGGTGAGCATATATTGTATATTAAAGATTCAACAATTTTCTAAACTAACCTCTTTTTTGTAACGAAAAATTACAGGCCTGCTCATCGGAAGTAATGATGTTGCGTATGGCCCGACGTTACGATCACAGTTCGGATTCCATATTCTTCGCCAACAATCGTTCATATACGCGTGATGCGTACAAAATGGCCGGTGTGGCCGATAATATTGAGGATCTATTGCATTTTTGTCGGCAGATGTACTCGATGAAGGTCGACAACGTCGAATACGCTCTCCTCACTGCCATTTTGATCTTCTCCGATCGGCCGGGACTCGAAAAGGCCGAACTAGTCGAAGCGATACAAAGTTACTACATCAATACGCTGCGCGTATATATAATTAATCGACATTGCGGCGATACCAAGAGTCTGGTCTTCTTCGCCAAATTACTCTCCATATTAACGGAACTGCGCACGCTGGGCAATCAGAATGCCGAAATGTGTTTCTCATTGAAATTGAAGAATCGTAAACTGCCGAAATTCCTCGAAGAAATCTGGGACGTACATGCGGTGCCACCATCCGTGCAATCACACATACAGGCAACGCAAGCCGAACGCGAAAGTCTGGAGGTCACCGCAGCCGTAGTCGCCACCACATCCACATCAGCCGCCGCAAGTACGTCCGCCTCCGGTTCACCCACTGACATGGTCGCCGGTGGTTTTGCGAATAATTCGCCCAATTCCACATCGGTCTCAACGAGCGCTATCGGCATGAACGGTGGTCTGCTGCATGCCACACAAACAGGCATATATAATGGGTCGCGGCAATGGAATTGGCATGCAACTGTCGGGAGACCATCACATGATGGGCATACAGCTAAAGCAGGAGCATATGATGGGAAACGTGGATCACAATACGGCGGCAAAGCACTGCTACTCGGTGGCAGTGGTGAATGTAGTGGTGGTGGTGGTGTTGATGGCCGCTTGTTGCACGACAACGACGTGCACTTGGATGACAGCATCGAGGATGTCTTGGATGGTGGTGATGTCGTTGTTGGCGGCGTTCAAGGGCTCGAATGAGCTGTGTAGCAGCGCAGCTAGTGTGGCAACAACGCTAATTGCTTGTGATACGCTGACTGCGTAGCGCCCATTTTTATTTTGGTCTAATATATTAAGCTTTCGTTCGTTGTTAAGCGGTGGGTTACAGGCGCTGCCCAGCACAGGTGTTACGCAAGGCAATGCGTGCGTTGCAGTTGGGATTTTTGTATGGCAGCTAGACATGCAATCAAGGCGATTTAAAGTGAATTTGGTCGGCATGGCAATGTGATGGCGCGTACCGTTGTATGTATGTATATGGAGGCGTGTACTTTAAATTTTGTTGATTTACGGTACAAGCTACAACAAAAACTGCAGTTATTTAGTGATTAAGTGAGCGCGCGCGCGCAAGCGTTGCGGCATGCACCAAGCGGTGGTAGCAAAACACAATGAAAATATTATAAAAAATAGTATAAAACACACACACACACATGCAAATTGTTGCATTAAAGTAACGAAGCATACTTGTAAATTATTATCAATGCTACTGTACTGTCGTCATTTTGTATTTATATATATATTTAAATAATGGGAAAGTGTTGTTGTTGATGGCAGACAACGTGTTTCTTACTTGTTTGTTGTTTTGCAGCAAAATTGTGTAAGCAAATTGCAGTGCGTGGCGTAGAGGGTATATATGAAAAACATATAAACACAATTATTGTAAAAACGGAGCAAAATTACTAAGCGCTTAGTATGTAATTAATAAATAATATATAACAAAAAGAAAATATAAATTTTATTATTAAATTATAGCGTAGCATACATTTAGGTGTAGCGGCGTCTTTACATCTAAGCGGACATTTAAAAAGCATGAACATATAATATAGGTCTGTTCACAAGGCAGTCTCTTTTTGTAGTTAAACTAAAACACACAACAATAAACAATATGCACACACACATATATACCAACACATAGACAGGCTAAATTGAAAAACAACTAAAATAATAAAATATTAAAATAAAAAATAATTAAAATAAAACAAATGAAAATAAAAAACAATACAAATAAAATATAATTAATATTAATAAAAACATAATGAAAATAATTAAAAATTAAAAACAATGAAAATAAAAAGTAATTAAAAATATATAACAATGAAAATAAAAAATAATTAAAATAAAAACATAAAAATAAAAAATAAAGAAAATAAAAAATATTAAAATAAAATTAATGAAAATAAAAAACAATGAAAATAAAATATAATTAAAAATAAAAAATAATTAAAATAAAAAACAATTAAAACAAATAAATAAATGCAAATGAAACAAAAATCTGTTTAACTGTATTGCAACAAGTTGTTTGCAGTTTATATAGCAGTTGTAAAAAATATTAAATTTTTTTTTCAATTATTTAACTATTATACAATTAATTATTAGCGCCTACACTTACGTTTATTGACTTTACATATATAAACAACATGCAAATAAAATGCTTTTAAATATTATTTTTATGATTTCTTCTTTTTTATTGGTTTTTGTTTAAATAATGTGTTATTATAAATAAAATAAATTGTTGTAAACTACTGTAGACATGTTGGAGCACAGAAACAGCAGGAAATTTGAAAAATATATTTTTTTTCTTGTTTTAATATACAATTTTTTTAGTAACTGTCTTAGTAAAAAAAAATTAAAATAAAATGAAAGTTAAAAAGTAATAAAATTTGCATTTTATAGCACGAATTTTGTTTACAATGAAGTTGTATTATATGAAGCATAAAACGTACTTTGCTACGCGGTGTATATTTTGTATTTGTATTGACTAAAACATTCATTTGTATAATATTTTGAAAAAAAAAAAAGTTTTGAGCAGAAGCAATCAGACGAAAATTTATATTTGTCAATATTAAAATATTGTTTGTTATTTTATCTTTGGTTTTTTTTTAATTTTTAAAATTTTCAAGTTTTTTTTTAATATTTTTTGTTTAATTTTCTTCAATTTAGATTTTATATACATACATATATTTTTTTCTAATTTTTTTAAATTTTTTTTCTTCTTTTTCGAAATTTGTTCTTTTTATTTTAAAAATGTTTTTTTTTGTTTTTACAATTTAATTTTTGATTTTCTTCAATTTATATTTTTTTATAATTTTTTTAATTTCTTTATATACATTAGATCGGAAGAGCAATTTTAATTTTTTTTTATATTTAAATAAATAAATAAAAAAATATTTTTTATAAATACATCTTAAAACGGGACTTGTTTTGAAGTATAAAGTTTGTAAAATCTTTAACTAAGCTTAAAAGTTTACTCTGCTCCTTTCTGTTAATTCACTGCATACTAAAATGGTTTCAAAGAAAAAAAAATATTTTTTTTTTATTTGATCTTTTTTGCTTAAATATTGTTTTTTTTAAATTCAGTTTTTTAATTAATTTTTTTTATTAATTTTTTTAATTTGCTTAATTTTTTGTAATTTTAATTACAATTTTTTTTGAAGCACTTTGTGCAGTTTGTAAAAATCTATCTAAGCTGTGTTCAAAAATGGCTTTCGAGCAAATTGGAGTATTTTTTTTTTAAGATTTTCCTATTTTTTCATTTAATTTATTTTTCTTTAATTTTTAAATTGTTTTTTTTTTTAATTTTTTTTTAATTTTTTTCAATTTTTTTTTTAATTTTTATTTCTTTTTTAATTTTTTAATTTTTTTTTTTTTTTTTTTTTTTTTTTTTTAATATTTTTTAATTTTTTATATTGTTTTTTTATTTTTTAATTTTTTTATTTTTTTTTTTAATTTTTTTAAATTTAAACTTTTTCTTAACGATTATTTTTTACTTAAATTTTTTCTTAATTAGCCGAGAATTTGTAGCATCATTAACTAAGCTCACAAGTTTTGTCTGCAGTCTGTTAAATTAAAAATATTTTTATTTCTTTTTTTATACTTGTTATTTAACACAATTGAAAGCTTTAAAGTTTTTCTACATTCTTCTTTTTTTACATGACAAGTGATACATAACCTAAGTTTTCCATAAAAATATATAATATTATTACCAACACTCAATAACAAAAACAATGCTTTCATTAAATATTAAATAAACAGCATTTGTATGCAAAATAAATTTAATACGAAAACTGAAGTAGCAAAGTGATTTTATGTGACATTCAATAATTCATTTCAGAACGCAGAGTTCTCTCAAGTTTGTTTAGAAAGTTATACAATTCCGTTGTTTTTAATTATGAAAAGTGAAAATAATCAATTAAAACACACAAACACACTTACACATAAAACGACAAGTTGGACTGATTTTTATATTAAAAATATAATATTTAAAATAACTTTAAATGAATATGTGAAGTAAAAAAACTTATATTTAAAAACGAAAGTGAATATCACACTAATATTAGCGCAGCAAATACTAAACTTTAACTAATAAAAATAATGAAAACAAAAATTAAGTTAATTAAAATTAATACGTATACAAACAAAAAACAAGAAAAATAATTTTAAACAACTGAAACTACTGAATGCGGAAGTAGCAAAGTAAATACGTCATAATTCCCTCCTACGTTTTTAATTTTCAAAAACTTTTTTTGTGTAATTATATTGTATAAATACAACTTAAAAGCACACATACGTACATTTATATTGCTGAGTGCATTTTGGGATCTACATACATAAAAAACATTTGAAAACTCACTTTTGGCGGCATTTTGGTTTAGTACTCTAGCCACATGTGGATGTTCATAGCTATGTGCATGTAATTGTATTATATAAATTTTTGTTTGAGAAAAAAAAAAATTGTAAATTATAAATATTGTTTTTTTTGCTCATTTACATTTCTATTCGAAATACATATGTATGTATGTATATGAAACGCGAAAAAATAGTTTCGGCATTTACAAAATTTTTTCTTTTTAATTTTGAAAAAAGCATTGCGAATATTTTAAATCAATATAGCATGCTTGCTTTGAATATTTTTTTTTATTTATTTGCAAGAGGCATAGATTAATAACGAAAAAGTGGTTGTGGTTGTTTGTTTTGCAATTTCTGCTAATTTTCGAATATAATATGTTTAAAATTGAAAACTCATCTAATAAACAATTTTTTTTAAATACTTTTTAATTAAACATCGAACATTTAATTAGAAAAATAAAAAAAATTAAATTATAATTAAGAAAAAATTAAAAGATAAAAATTTTTAATCAAGCAATAATTAAAGAAAAATATATAAACCACAATTAAAATTAAATTAATTAATTTTTTAATCCAAATTTTTTTTTTTAATTTTTTTGGATTAAAATTTATTTTTTTTTTAATTTTTTTTTTATTAAAATTTCATTATAATTAAAGAAAAATATATAAACTACAATTAAAATTAAATCAATTAATTTTTAATCGAATTTTATCTTTTTTTTTAATTTTTTTTGATTAAAATTTCATGTTTCTACTTTTTTAATTAAAATGTATTTTTCATTTGCAATTTACATATACGTCATTTTTGCAGTCTATAAAAAGTAAATAATTAGCCGATGCATTATTAAATTTTAATTAAAAAAAATAACAAAAATTGTAAAAAAGAAAATTTGAAATAAATTTAATTTTTATATATACTTTAAATTTTAAACAAAATTTATTATTATTTTGTAATTTTCATTAATTAAAAATATGTTTTATCTATTTATTTTTCTTGGTTTTTTAATTAAAATAAAATTAAAATTTCAGAAATACAAAATTTTAATTAAAGAAACAAAAACAAAAAATTATATATTAAAGATATTTTTAATTAATTGAAATT
Source organism: Bactrocera tryoni (assembly GCF_016617805.1). NCBI lineage: Eukaryota > Metazoa > Arthropoda > Insecta > Diptera > Tephritidae > Bactrocera > Bactrocera tryoni. Next base: position 70,321,163 of record NC_052501.1, on the reverse strand, counting down.
AAAAAGAAAGATAAAAATTTTATTTACAATTTAATTTATATATAAAATTAATTAATTTTCATTAAACTAATTTTTTTTAACTTTTAAGTTAATATTTTTCGGGGTTTTCTTAATTAAAATTTAATTTTTCTACTTTTTTCAAATAAACAATAATTAATTTTTTTGTACTTTTTTAAGTTAAATTTTTTCGCTTTTTTTTAATTTGAATTTTTAATAAAACTTTTTTTTTTCAAATTAAAATTAATTTTTTATTTGCTTTATACAAATGTATAAGTAATTTATTCAACCCTTAAAAAGTAAAAAAAAAATTAGCTGTTGCTTTCTTACATAATGAAAAATGTAAAGGAATTTTTTTGTATAAAATTTAAATTATATATTCAAGTTAAAATTTTAAATGTACTTTTAAACGAAATTTAATTTCTTTCATAAAAAGTTTACTTTAATCAAAATTTTGTTATTTTTTATTAAAACTTAACATTTTTAAATTTCGCTAAAATTTGAATTTAATTTTTTCTTGATTAAATTTTTTTTTTTAATTTTTCTTACATTTTAATATAATTTTTAAATTTCTGCTTAAAAAAAAATATGATTATTTTTTATTAAAACTTAATATTTTTAAATTTTTCTAAAATTTGAATTTAATTTTTTCTTGATTAAATTTTTTTTTTTAATTTTCTTATATTTTAATATAATTTTTAAATTTCTTCTTAATAAAAATTTAAAATTTTTTTAAATTATTCTTAATTATAGTTTAATTATTATTATTTTTTTTAATTAATTTTATTTGCAATATACATATGTATGTATGAGTAAACCGTCTCTAAAAAGTTTAAAAATTAGCAATTACTTTCAAATTTTTTCCTTAATTTTTGTTCTTTAAATTTAATTTGTTTTAATTTTTCTTAAATTTTCTTTAATTATTTAATTTTTTCTTAATCTAAATTTTTTTTAAATTTAATTTTGATTAAAAGTTTTAATTATTATTTTTTTTAATTAATTTTATTTGTAATATACATATGTATGTATGTACAAGTAAACGGTTTCTAAAAAGTTCAAAAATTAGCAGTTTCTTTCATTTTTTTTTAAATTTTTGTTTAATTTTTTCTTCATTAAAATTTAATTGGTTTTAATTTTTCTTAAATTTTTATTTAATTATTTAATTTTTTCTTAATTAAAATTTAATTTTTTTAATTATGCTTAATTAAAATTTAATTAATTTTTTTTTTAATTACAACTTATTTTACTCATATTACATATGAGTATACAGTCTCTAAAAATTTAAAAACGAGCAGTTGCTTTCAAAAAAATGTTTATTAAAAAAAATACAGAATTTGAACTGCTTGCAACTCTGTTCTACAAACCATTACATAAAATAAGCCATTCCTGCAATCACTTTTTCCTCAAAAAAGACTTTAATTGTATTTTAGCAGCCGTGTGCGTCTAGTTTAATACTTTCGGACAAGTAAAATTAAAAAAAAAAAGTTGTACTAATTTTTCTAAGCCAATTTTGTACAAACTTTTTAGTCACTTCACATTTACTCGTTTTGCTAACAACTGCACACTGCAAATAATATATACACATACATACATACATACAAAATATACATATTTTTATATATATATACTACATTTAGCTAAGCTTTGGGCTGACAAAATTTATAAATTTTTAACACTTATTTCGGTATCGAATCGGTAGCAAAAAATCAAAATTTTTATACGAAATTATATAGCATGTATGTACGTAACTAAATTTAAACTTTTATACTTTTATTTATTTTCGCTCTTTTTTTTATACTTGTATTTATGCACACTTTGCTTTAACTTAACCAAAAAGGAATTTTTGACAAAATTTTGGCAATATTGCAATGTTTTTGTTTTTAAAATTAAAAAAAATTTAGTTCAAAGAAAGATGGCCTTATTTTTTATAGCTTGAAAAGCGTGCGAACGTTAACTAAATTAAAATTTTTGAAATAAACTTTTTTCACTTTACGCTGGAAAGTTGTTTGGAATTTTTTATGCTTCAATAAGTTTTAAATATTATTTTAGGTTAACGCAATTGGGAAGCAAGTGTATGATTTAATGAATAAATTAATGAAAAATTGTGCAATTTTGTATAAATAAATTAAAATATTTAGTTTTTATTAAGCAACAAACAAAAAATTAGCATAAAATTGTGGTAAAAGTGCAGAAAATATTAACTTTAATTTAATTTTATTTAAACAAAAACAACATTTGTACATTACAAGTCAGTGCGTGTAGGGTATACATGCATATTTTGTTAAGCAAATTACTTTACTAATTGTAAATTAATATATATATACATATATACTTTTCGCTAGTTTAATTGCAATGTATTATTTTATATATATATGTATATGTAAATTAGAATTTCCGGCTAAAAAATTATAAAAACAATTTTAATTAGTTGTTTGTTATCAAGTGAGTCTATGCTGCTGCACAGCAAATGCAAATTGCGTTGCAATGTTGCAGAAAGCATATATTTACCGTTAACACATTTACACACATATATTTTTAAACATTTTAATTGACAATTTTATTATAAACATTAAATTTCTATGCTTACAACTAATTTTAGTATTTACCAATTAAGTTTTAAACTAAAGAAAATGAAGAAAGTGAAGTGTAAAAATTGAAAAAAACATGAACAGACATGAATACAGTGAATTGTAGTAGATTATTCCGCCAACATTTTGTGCAAATCGAATGCTGCATTATAAAGAATATAAATTTTATTGCATAAAAATAGTTGAAACAAGCGTTACAAGTAATACACACACACACGCGCGTATATATATGCATATAAAAAACAATAAATATATATATATATGTATGCATATATACAGATATATACATGTATATATATAGCGACTAAAAACAAAAACAAAAAAAACTTAATGCCCAATGCGACAGTCGTTTTGCCTTCGCTGTTTTAAGCTTTTAATATTATTTTTAATACTTAGCTATAATTGTAAACACACACACTGTACTTTTGTTTCATTATTACCATTACGATTATGTTTATATTATATTATTATTATTATTATGATTTTTGCTTTTTTGTAATGCAATTTACACTTTGCAACGTTGGACGTGGCAAATTGCAAGCAGCTGCAACACTGCTACACTAATATTAAATGTTAAGTGCGAAAAAAAATTCATATGCAGCACAAGTTGCTGCTGATGGACTTCAGTGGAGTACAGTAAAGAGAAATAAAATGTTGAAAATTTATTGAAAAATTTTTTCTTTTGTTTTATTTACACATTATATGTTAACACTGCGATTGGTTTAAACATTTATTTTTAATATAAATTTTTTTTGGTTGTTATTGGTTAACTGTTTGCAATTTTGAAGAAAAATCAAATTAAATTGACACATTCTTCTTTTTCTTAATTTAAACACAATCTAGGTCTAATAAAAAGAAATACTACTATGAGCATAAAATATTAAGATTTTGTTTATAATTTTAAAATTCTTAACTTTCTGCAAAATTTATGTTGTCCGCCTCAAAGGAGTCCCCTTGGCACTAATACATTTGTGCCGACGTTTATTCCAATTCTCGAAACAGTTGTTAAAGTCAATTTCCGGACAACAAAACGGTTGCCCCAGAGCGGTCGTTTGAGTTTGCTAAATAGCCAAAAGTCGCACGAAGCTAAATCAGGCGAATACGGTGGTTGCGGCACGATATTGTTTGAAAATTGTGCGAAAAACTCACGAAGAATCAATGCAGTATGCGTCGGTGCATTATCGTGGTGCAAACATCAAGAATTGTCGGCCCATAATTCCGACCTCTTTTAACGTATAGCTTCGCGCAAACGTACATAACACTCAAATAGTATTCCTTATGGACAGTTTGTCCGGTCAGAAGGAATTCGGAGTGCAGCAATCCTCGCTAATCGAAGCAAACTGTCAACATAACCTTGATTTTTGACTGGCTTCGACGTGTTTTTTTTTGGCTTCGGCTCACCTTTGCCATGATACTCGTGTGGTTCGTTTGTTTCCGTTACAGCTCTATGACATCGTGACAGGTGATAAATCGTAGATTTATGCGTATGAATCTGAAAGTAAACAGCAGTCGACTGTAGGTGTATTTCCAAATGAGCCGAGTCCAACAAAAGTTGTTCGCGCACGAAGCACTTCTAAGCAAATGGTTGGCTGTTTGCTTTACTAAAAAAAATCGCTCAGACAGTTTTGTGATTGCTAGACTTAGGGCACGCGTCGTAGTTGGACACCAGCAAAAAGAAATTACGCCAGATTTTACAATTTATCTTCGATAAATGCGCCAGGCTGCGAATATGTTGTTACTGTAATCGCCAATCACGACCAATTTTGGTTTTCGTTATTTCATTCCAGTAAATTTGATGTCAAAAACGCACCACGCTCTGGAAGGCCAAATATCGAAACTATTAATAAAAAATATTTGAATCGTTTACGACCATCACGTAAACACTGTTTCGATTTCCCAGAAGCTAAACATTACACAAAAAATTCTTTTTTGGACCCTGCGAAATATGGTAAAAAACAGGTGCGCGATATATGGAGTTAACGCAAAAAAAAGCCATTTGGACCGATTTTGCCACTTAAAATCGTTGCTGAGTCGTAACTAAATCGATTAAATTTCTGTAAGTTACTGCTGACGAAAAATAGATTTTATCACTGACGATAACATCCAGCGAAAATAATCGTATTGACGGTCTGAACGGGTTTGCTATGTGTTTGATGGCATTGGCAGGGAATGATTTATTACTGTGAGCTATATCCTTACGAGGAAACTCGTATTTCGGAATGTTTCGTCAACGATTGAACCATCTGAAGGAAACAATCAGTAACAGCTTTAGCTAAAAGACAAGAAATTTTGTTCCATCAGAACAACGCCAGGTTACACACATCGATAGTGACTCATCAGAAGCTTGAGGTGGGTAAATGGTCTCATAGTTCGGATCTGCGAACAATTGATTTCTACCTGTGCTTGTCTATAGCGTATGATTTTGTTGGTAAAAACCTCGCCTCATAGAAACTTGTGAAAATCGACTGTCCTAATTTTAGCAATTGAGACAAGGGTTTCTATGAGAGTAAAATTTAAAAAATACGCTCAATTCACAAGACCTTATATATAGTACAAGGCTCAATCCAATATGCTAAATATAACCTGCAATTTAATGCAAAAATAATGGATTTCTATTCACAGGATCTTATATGTAGTCGTTGAACAGTCAAAGAAAACAATTTTTGAAAGAGAGTGGATCAACAAGTCTTGCACATTCGCTAAGTTGCAATTCGCTTAAAACCATGAAATTATTGTAAATTCTAAAACGGTGTAGACATTTGTTTTTAATTTGTTTTATAATTATTATTATTTATTATTCAATTTTTAATTTGTATTGAAAATGTACTTCGATAGACTACTGGATTATGTTGCCAGAAAACTTGAGCTGGATACTATAACAACTGCTTTGCGGATGGTTACTGAAGAGAGTATTCTTAAAATGACAAATAACAACCTTGAGTGTGGTTATTTGGGCAGCAGTTGCTGAAATTTTGATTTTGAAGATATTCAATGTATTTAAACTTAAAAAATCGCAAAACAGAGTAGGCAGCTTTACTGTTTCTTGATCTTGACATTTCTGTATATTATACCATAACAAGAGTAAGTTATTATACATAACTGACGACTCAGTAGCCTACGGTTGGTAGTCGATATGCTTAAGTAATGTCAATTTTGATATACAAGTACTCTTGTTGACCGGTCTCTATACTCGCACTATTATAAATACGTGACAGGGGTGTTGAAAGATAGAGTTACCCTCCGCGGTATAAAGTGAACTTCTTTTGTGGAGCAAGAACGCAAATCTGAGGAAATATTTTGTTTAAAATGCACTCTCTCAACTTTATTTTATCACCTTTTCTTTAAAAAAAAAGTAGTTATAAATTTTTTAAAAATAAAATTATTACTTTTTTCTGCTTTTTATTTGAAAACCTTAGCTAAAAAGACGCATGTAATGTATATTATTGCCATTATCGCTATGTAAGTATATGTAATATAGACAAGTGCAGGGTTGCGAGTTTTTTAATTTTAATTAGTTTCATAATCCAAAAACCATAATTAAAAATTTACTATATATAAGTTTTTTAATAATTAGAAAAATTTTTTTAATTGCCTTAAATTTTGTTTAATAATTAAGTTTTCAATCCAGTATTTAGAATTATTGTTTTCATATTTAATTTTTTATTCGATTTGTATCAAAACTTTATTTTAGTTTTACAATTCAGTATTTGGACTTAGAGATTTGAGAGTTATATTTAATTAAGATTTTTGGGATTATTTTTTTTGTAATTTTTCAATATTATCAGCTTTTTAAATTTTAATTTAATTTAATTTTTAATTTTTTAATTTTTTTTATATTTTCAATCCGGTATTTGGTATTAGAAATTTATTTATAATTAGGATTTTCGATTTTTTTATTAATCAATTTTGGGGTTAAAAATTAAACAAAAAATTTATAAATTTGTTTCAGAATTAACGTTTCTTAATTTTCAATCCGGTATTTCGGTTTAAATTTTAAAATTATTTTTAATTTTTATTTTCGGGATTAATTTTAATATTGGTTAGAAAATAAAAATTTATTTTTAGTTTCGGGATTAATTTTAATATTGGAGTTAGAAAAATAAATTTTTTAAAAATTTGTTTTGAATTAGGATTTTCGTAATTTTTTATTAATCAATATTGGGGTTAAAAATTAAAAAAAATTTTAATTAACTAAGTTAATTAGTTTTGGAATTTTTTTTTTTAATTTTTAAAATTTATTTTTAACTAGGATTTTCGATTTTTTTTATTAATCAATTTTGGGGTTAAAAATTAAAAAAAAAATTAATTATTTAAATTAATTAGTTTCAGAATTAACTTTTCTTAATTTTCAATCCGGTGTTTGAGTTTAAAAATTTTTAAATTATTTTTAATTTTTATTTTCGGGATTAATTTTAATATTGGGGTTAGACAAATAAAAAATTTATTTTTAATTAGCATTTTCGATTTTTTTATTAATCAATTTTGCGGTTAGAAATTAAAAAAATATTTTAAATAATTTAATTAGTTAGTTCCGGAATTATATTTCTTTTTTTAATTTTTAATCCGGAATCCGGAATTTGGAACTACAAAATTTAAAACTATTTTTGATTAAGATATTCGATATTCAATTTTTTGTAATCTTTTAAGATTTTCAGGTTTTATTTTTTTTTTACTTTGATTTTCAATACGATATTCGGAATTAGAAATCTTAAATTGTTTTCTTTTTTTTCAAAGATTTATATTTTTTTCAATGCGGCCTTTGAAAATTATAAATTTTTGGGATTTGAAGTTCGAAAACTATTTTTGATTAAGATTTTCGGGATTTATTTTTTTACTTCAATTCAGTACTGGAAAATTATTTCTAATTAAGATTTTCGTTATTTGCATTATTTTTTTTTTTAATTAAATATTCTCGGAACTACATTTATTTAATTTTGCGATTATAAATTAGAAAATTATTTTGGATTAAAATTTTCGGGATTTATTTTTTTACTTCAATACGGTACTGGAAAATTATTTCTAATTAAGATTTTCGACAGTATTTTTTGTTTTTTTTTTTATTTAAATATTTTCGGAACTACATTTTTTTTAATTTTGTGATTAGAAATTTGAAAATAATTTTTGATTAAGATTTTCTGGATTGTATTCTTTAATTTTAGCATTAGAATTTTGCAAATTATTTAATTTTAATCGTAATTTAACTACTTTCTTCATGCAACGATTGCAACCCTGTAAATAAGTGTTTGTTTTTAAGTTTTTCGTATTTAGAAAAGTGCTAATTATTCAAATTATTTCAAACAATTTAGTCTTAATGTAGTATCATTAAACAAATTTTAATAATTTTAATCAAATATTCAATTGTGTTAGCTTTACAATTTTCAAAAATTAAATTAATTAAGCGCAAAGAACTGCCGTCGTTTTCAGTTTTTTTTTATCTCCCAGTACAAAAGCTTACTAAAGGGTGATCCACTTTTAGGTTCCCCTACTTTTTTTTAAGAAAAAAAACATAACATGACAGCTTGACACCAATCACGCGTGAACTAAAAAAAATGCCTCTACTTGGATCACCCGTTATGTAAAGAAATACTTTTTAGAAAAAAATCGAATGCAGTGTGCTAATATTTGAGTGAAAAGTGCAATTTCATAAATTTATTTAGGTATATACATAAATATGTATTTTATACTAGGTTTTTCAATTAAAATTAATTTTTTTGCAACACGGCATTTGTGTATGCATTTAAGAGGCTATTAAGATTTTCAGAAGCAAAACGAAATTAACGAAATACATATACAAACATATATGTATGTTAGTATAGGAGTTTAATAAAAAAAATTATATAACATATAATAGTAAGTGAAAAAAAATAATAATAACAATAATTTAAAAAAAAATTAATAAAAAATTAATTAATAAAAAGAGTTATTTTTTAATACAACAAAACATATTGATAAAAACATTTTATTAATAAAAATGTATTAATAAAAAATTAGTTAAACACATTTTTAATAAAAAATTAATTAATTATTAAATAATAATTTTAACAAAATATAATATAAAAATATTAATGAAAAAAATTAGTATACAAAATTAATAATATAAAAAATGTACTAACAAAAAAGTTAGTAAAACACATTTCTTTTTTGATAAAAAAAAATTATTAATAAGAAAAAAAAAATAATTAATTAATAAAAAAATTATTAATACAAAATTTATCAATAAAAAAAGTTTATTATTACAAACTGACATTGACTGTTTTTGCTTAGTAACTAAATTTAATAATTATAAAAAATATATACATCAAACACATACATATATTTGGCCATTTCACGTTAATTATTTTCGTAAAATTTTAGACTTCGAAATTTTTTGAGACTTTCCAGTAATAAAAAAACTGAAAAAAAACTTAAATATGCTAAAAGTTTTGTAGAAAGAAAAATAAAAAATTATATGCAAATATATGTAGTAATAATTACATATATTAAATATAAAAATTATTAAAACAAAACAAAAACAAATGAACGTTGCAGCCTATAGCGTGTAGGGAAACACTGAGAGAGAATAGAAAGAGAGACTTTTTTTGCAAAATAATTAAAAAACAATTTGCAAATATTCAAACTTCTTTAGACAACTGAACGATATGCAATTGATACACACACACACATACATACACATAAATGGCGTGGTAAATTGTTTTAGCGGATTTTGCTATAAAGTTGGCTAAGTTAGCGGGGGGCAATAATGCAAAACGGCTGTGAATTGCTTTGTAATGTGCGCCAGCGTAATTAAAGAGACTGCAACGAGTAACGAGTAGCGAGAAAAATATTTCAATTAAAGTGTGAAGTCTAAGCGGAATTAAGAGAAGAGTGCGTACGCTCCCAACGGAGTTTCGGCACTTTTCGGCACGCAAAGCAATGTAAAGTAAAGTATTGTTTGTCTTAAGTCACGGGCATTGGCTGGTTATGCGGCAGCAAATTGTGGGCGGGGCAGTAGAGCACTGAGGAAAAATACTGCATTGATTACAATAGGTATTAGAGTAGTAGCTATATAATAGTACCGTTATAGGGAAGTTATGTAAATTTTGCGTAAAAGTTAAGTGAAAGTTTGTAAAAAAAAATTGATAGAAATTTGATGATTTAATGACAAAGTGTAACATATGCATGTATGTAAATAAGAAAAGTTAGCATTAGTAATGCGCAGGCGTGCATTTTGGCATAAGAAAGCATGACTTTAACATATTTTCACATAAACATTATACATAGATTATGCCTTCTCAAGCGCAATTAGCAAGCAGTAAAAACATGTAAAGCTGAGTGCATTTGTAAAAATATGAAGCTGGTGCGAAAAAAAAATTTAAAATTAAAAAACAAAAAAAAAATACTTTAATTTAAAAAACTTAAAAAATTAAAAAAACAAAAGTTTAAAAGTTAAAAAATTTTTTTTAATTTTAAAAAATTTAAAAAATAAAAACAAAATTAAAGATTACAAAAAAATATTTTAATTTAAAAAAAAGCTTAAAAAGTTTAAAAATAAAGTTAAAAAAATTTTTTTTTTAATTTTAAAAATTCAAAAATAAAATAAAAAATAATTAAAAAATTATATATTATGCGCAAATATAGAAATAATTATAAAAAATTTAGTAATATTAAGAAACAGTAATATTAAAAATTATTATATAAGCAGCGAGACTGTTTTGAGTAAAGTCAAAATGCGTGTATGCGCAGGCTTTACGAGCGTGTAAATATCGTACAACATAACCTAAAAACAAAAACCAAGACAAAATAATAAAAAAATAAACAACAAAAAAGAAATAACAACAATTAAGCTACAAAAAATATTTAAACGCCTCTATCCTAAACTTGTAAACACTTAGGTTAACTGTTCATTTTTATATAATTAATAATTAATTCAACCTTACGCAAACACAAAACACAAAATTATATTAAAAAAATATATATACATATATACATATATATAAATATAAAAGCAACCACTTTTAAAACGAGCGAACGAGTTGTAGCAAACATGTCGTTAGCGCGTCATGAACCAAATGGACATGCGGAAATGCGAACAAAGTTGACAAAGCAAATAAATGTGAAAGAATCTACCTTAAGCAACCTTTTAAACCATAAGCACCTGAAAATTTTTCTTGTTAAATTAAAAAAAAAAACACAAAATGTCATAAAAAACACAACAAAAATGGTTGATCTACTAGTGAAATAGCGCTAAAACCGTAGCAATTTTTAAAGCAAACCAAATATATTGAACGCTAAAAGTATTAAATGCACCAAAAACACAACAAAAAATACACAAAACAAAAAACACAAAAAGTAAAATGTGTAAAACCAAAAACTGTTATTTCAAATGCGCAAAAATTGTTTTTGTTGTTTTTTCTAAACCTAACCTAACTTGGAAAAGCCTAACCGTGCAAATGTTACCAATTTATTGTGCCAGTTTTGTTTGTTGAAAACTCTAGTTCTGTTAAATTACATACATGCACATACATATACATATGTATGTATGTCTGTATGTATATGAATTTTGTTGAAACCCCTTTTCTAAGGTCATTACAAAGATTCATTACTATTAAATATTTTCCCCTTACACCCCATACTAGTACACCCTGTAAATGTAGTAGTGACGCTTGTGTTCCCCAAGTTCCGAAAACCAAAATCATATACACAAACACATGCAAAAAATTAAAAAAAAAAATAATATATGCTACCTCATCTCGACGAACAAAAAGCACATGCAAAACAAAAAACTTAAAAAAAATAAAAAATCATTAAAGAACATAAAAAAATTATAAAATAACATTAAAAAATTATTAAAAAAACATTAAAAAACCTTAAAAAAATTAATGTATATAAGCATGTACTGCATTTCCACTATACGTATGTACATTTGTATGTATGTACATGCAGTGTAGCATACGCGCAGGCGTGCGGAAATGTGTGTGCAGACAGCAGAGTTTAACAGTAAACTGCTAAGGCTAAGTGAAATTCGCTTGAAATAGACTAATACGCACACAACCTGTCAGCTGTACATATGTATATATGTATGTATGTACATATATTAGGGTGGGTCAAAAAAAGGAATATTTTTTCTCGCTTAGGTTACTGAAAAATGAGGGCTTAGACATTTTTAAGAAAATCTCAAATCTAACAGCTGTACATGTGTATTACAGAGGGTGTTTTTTTTTAGCTATTAATTGGTGGTATGTAATAAAAAATCTATGATAATTCCATACTGCCTTACTTAAAACGCCGAATATCGCGAGAAGTATTAATGATAGCGATTTTGACCTCGGATCTTTTTTGTAGCAAATACAATTTCCTACAAGTTTGTCATAAAAATTGTTTTCTGTAGCTCTTGTCATTTACGAGATAAATACAAAGAAATGCGAATTTCATGGAAAAATCAGTTTTAGAGCCTCGTGCTACCTCGCCGGTGTGAGTTTCGACTTTGTTGCACTGGACACTTTTGTAGAGTGAACATTTCTGAGAAATATGCGTCTAAAGTCAAAGCGATGCCATAAAACGCCCCTGTTTTGTAGGAATTTAAAGATAAAAAATCACGATTGTAGTGTATTTTCTATGGAAAATTTTTGCATGCCTTGGTGCAGTTCTTAATGTTAATATTAAGTGCTAAAATTTTCAGAGAATTTTTTTAGGGTATTTCCAAGGAAATTTCGTGACGGGATTGAAAAAAATTAATAGTTAAAAAAAAACACTCTAATGTGTATGTAAGTATATTAGAGTGGGGGAAAAAATATATTTTTTATTGTTTAGTACTCCGAAAAATAGATGCTTATACACTTCTTAGAAAGTCTCTTCAAGTATCCGCTTTTAATTGTAACGGAAAGCTTCTACACCTTACAATTTTTATACCCTGAACAGGGTATATTAAGTTTGTTTCGAAGTTTGTAACACCCAGAAGGAAGCGTCGGAGACCCTATAAAGTATATACAAGTATATACTAATAATGATCAGTATGTGGAGCTGAGTCGGTTTAGCCATGTCGATCTGTCCGTCTGTCCGTCCGTCCGTCCGTCCGTCCGTATATATACGAACTAGTCCCTCAGCTTTTAAGATATCGTTTTGAAATTTTGCAAACGTCATTTTCTCTTCAAGAAGCTGCTGTTTTGTCGGAACTGCCGATATCGGACCACTATAACATATAGCTGCCATACAAACCGAACGATCGGAATCAAGTTCTTGTATGGAAAACTTTTGCATTTGACGTGGTATCTTCACGAAATTTGGTATAGATTATTTTCTAAGACAACTATGTAATCTCCAAAAAAATTGTTCAGATCGGCTCACTATAGCATATAGCTGCCATACAAACCGAACGATCGGAATCAAGTTCTTGTATGGAAAAATTTGACAATGTACCTTCATGAAATTCGACATGGATTACTGCTTAAGTTAATAATATAATCTCCGAAAAAATTATTCAGATCGGATTACTATAGCGTATAGCTTCCATACAAACTGAACACGTTACTAAAAGAAATGCACCTGTGAAGGGTATATTAGCTTCGGTGCAGCCGAAGTCAACGCTTTTTCTTGTTTTTTCTTGTATAAAGCTGAAAAAATGCATATCTCGCTAACAGCTACTTGAGAAAATAACTAAAAAGTCACTTACGATTTTTACGTTACCCTTACCATTTAAAAGTTGCTAACGGTTGAAGTTTGATTATTTTAAGGCAACATTTTTTTCTTAGGAATTTTATAACTCAATAAAAAATAAAAAATTGTTTTAAATTACAAAACTCAGTTTTGTTGGTGGTAGAAGCTGTCTAAGAAGTTATTTTTCAGAGTACTAGAGTACTAAGAGAAGAAAATCTTTTTTCGACCCACCCTAATGTGTGTACAAATGTGTATTTTAATTAGCCAGAGTATTTAACAATTGACGAAATTAATTGCGTGCTTAAATAATTGTAAAAAAGTTCATCCCTAATCAACTTTACAACGCTACCTTGACCAAAACAAAAAAAAAAACACAAACAAAGAAAATAAATTAATACAAATAAAAATAAAAAAATACATAAAATAAATAAAAAGTAATACAAACGTATAACAATAAATAAAAAGTTGATAAAATCCCATAAAAATAATAAAAAATAAATAAATAAAAATTACGAGAATTTAATAAAAACAAATAAATATAAAAAATATATATATAAATTAAAAAAATAAAATATACAAATTAAATATATAAAAATAAAAATTAATAAATAATGTGCAGTAATTAACGACGGCCAAAGATTATTTCATATGGCATACATAAATAATTAATTATGTAATTATATAAAGCAAAAGCTTTTCATTGCATAATATTATATAAGCACAAAAGTCCTTTCCCTTTAGTACTAACTTATGGAAATTATTATTTTTTTATTTGGAATTAACTTGTCTTTTCCACTTTTAAGCTCCTCGAACACTTTTAAAATTATTTATTGTACTTTTTTGTTTAATTTTTTTTTCTTTCGTCAATTTATTCTTAATTAACATTAACCATAATTAACAACTCAACCCGTCAAAAAAATTCAATTGAAGAGTTGTCAAACTTCAACTTTTTTGTACTAGAGTATCAAAACATTACAGCTGCCAATTTAGAGATATTTTTTCACCTGGTCTTTCCGCTACTTTCCCGGCAGGTACTGCGTCAAATACTCTCAGTGTTGGGGTGTTTCCATCCATTCGGACGACATGACTTAGCCAGCATAGCCGCTGTCTCTTAATTCACTGAATTATGTTAATAAACTATGAACCATCGACTGCGGTACTCGCCGTTGCCAGACGCCGACCCATCAGATTATATCATTGTGCATGCCTACGCACCATATAACAGGACGGGGATGATGAGAATTTGGTCTTTGTTTGTCGATAGAAGACTTTACTCTTCAATTGTCTACTCAGTCCAAAGTAGCACCTCTTGGCAAGAATGATTCTGCGTTGGATTTCAAGGCTGATATTGTTATTGGTGTTGATTCTGGTTCCAACATATACTAAATTATCTACGACTTCAAACTTATGACTGTCAATAGTGTCATCCTGGCCACCAGTCCCGAGCCGTATGGAAGCTCAACTGGTAGTAGCTTCGGCTACGAAGTCTGACCGGAGAGTTCATTTTGGTACCTTGAGGAGAAGGAGCCCTTGGAGTTTATTCCAACCCGCTCATGCGGACTGACCCTCGGAGAGTATCGTGGTGGTTGTGGTTAAAGCCCAAATGCGGGAAGAACTGACTTTGTCAGTTCAATGTGGAGTTGCATTGCAACCGGGTGTCGGACCCAAAGCATGGCAGAGGTTTTAGATGGGCCTCGAACCCTACCAAGGTGGTTAGTGTGCCCATTCCGCATTGCTAATTGGTACTGAAAATGCTTAGCATTCTCAGGGCGCTCAACGCATTGACTTGATCCGCTGTGCTTTTGAGCGCCGTGGGGTAAGGCTGTCGTCAGCAGGTACCCACGTTAAACAACAGTGTCGTGTTAGCCAAGTCCCGAATACGATGCCTTTTTGTACGGAGATATTTTGTCTTGTCCTTTTTCTGAACCACACGCATACGGAACGCTTCGCTTCCTTATCCAATCTGGATCAAGCAGAACTAACGGCACAGTTGTTGAGGCCAATGATATCAATATCATCGGCGTACGCCAGCAGCTTATAGAGGATTGTATCTTCTCTACTTATATCTGCAGGTTGAGAATGTCACTCGAAAGGGAATCTCCTTGTCTGAAATCTCGCTTCGTATTGAACGGCTCGGTTGAGGTCCATCCCGATCCTGACGAAACTTTTGATATTGCTTCGGAAGCCAAATCTGTTAAGGATAACGGTGGGCTATAATCTTTCCCACAGTACGCTCGATAGAACCTTATATACGATGTTGAGCAGGCTTATCTCACGGTAGTTGGGTCTTCTCTTTGTGGTTTGGAAAGAGCGCACTTAAATTCCCATCGTGGGGCATGCTTTTGTCCGAACATATTGTACAAAGGAGCTGATGCGTGCTCCTTATCCTTATCAACTCGCGGAAGCAAAGACAAATTAGGGGTGATCTATTTCTTCATATTTACTGGGGAACATTTATTATCTTTCGAAATAACAATCTTTGGCATTTATTTATTTGAGAATTATTTCTGGAAAATTATTGTGATAGCACACAATCTTGGTGGCCAATCAACCAGAATTATCTCTGGATAATTGTTGTGATATGACACAATCTTGGTAGCCAATCGACCAGCCCAAAACGAGAAATTATCTGTTTACCGAATTATTCTCTCAATAAATCCATGTATTTCGTTACATACATCAGTGCGAGTTGCTGTGAACGACGCCGAGTCTCCACGTTCTTCGTGTACACTCTCAGCTACGGCTGCTCTATTTCCATCACTGCGTGCTGGGCGTGATCTATTCGGTCGAATATTATACAAATACTAATGCTGAGTCTTAATATGGATGATGATGTTGCGAATAGTATCTACGCTCAGAATCTCAAGAATTTCTTCTAAACTCACGAGCGCCCTTTAAGCGCAAAAATTGTTACATTTTTTTTTCTTTAGTAGTGATTTAGCTTTTTTGTTTACAAATTTCAACTTTCGTAGCAAAATATTTGAATTTATTTCTCTTTATTTTTTTTATTTTTTTATTATTTTGTTTTTTTGCTAATTTTTAGTTATTTTTATTTAACTTTATTTTTCTTTAATATTTTTATTATTTATTTTTCTTTCATTTTTAGTTTTTATGTTTAGCTCATTGTATCTTCTCACGAAACCCCCAACCTTGATTCCTTGACCCCTTCACGCCTTAAAGGTACCTGTTTTGCAGCAATATTGAAATTACAATTAAACTTACAAACAAAGCTAGAAAGCTTCCAAATACACAAATGAGTAAAATGGTAAAAGTAAAAGTAAAGCAGAGAATATTATTATAGTTGAAGAAAAAAGAAACAGTTGGCTGGAAACAAGCGAATGTCAAGCAATTTGAAGACGCCACTCGGCATGTCGGCACAGACGTACCTAAAGAAACGTGTAGCAAACAACAACAACCAACAAACAATGGGTTTTCAAAGACGAATTATTAAAAAGTTATACACATACATATATATCCCTCTTATATATTGCATATAAAAAACTGAAAATCACACAGACACAAACCGTTGCTGCAAATCATTCACAACACATTACCGCTCTTCAAGCACAAGCTCATAATATATAGCAACTTTCTGACGCAACTGCTTGCCATTAACCTCAAAATAATGGAGTTGAGAAGAAAAAAACTTTTTTTGCGCATATTTTCACTGCCAGTAGAACAACAAAAAGTATATTATAGCAAATTATTATTATGATTAATGACAGCAGGAAAATGCACTCTTACACTCAGCTTCAATAAATTGCAAATGCAAATACATATGTATATGAAAAGAATACTCTTAATATTTACCACTATACTGCTATATACTTACATATATATTCTATTTTGTAGTTGATTTGCAGACAAGTGCAATAAGAAATTAAACATTCATGCAAAAATACATTTAAATTGATTGTTGAAATTTTGGGCGAAATTTTGTGCGAAATTTCTCAAGTTCACTTATACACAACAACATTATATATATACATATATAGACATATGCATAAAATACTTAGACAAAAATCAATGCAAAAATTAAATTACGTTACAAAAAGCATACAATAACAAAAAACGCCAAGCGCTTACGTACATAATTATAACAATTAAAAGTAAATATGTTCAAGCAACAACAAAAACGCAGTACATTACATAGCAGCAACAACAGTGAAACCTTAAATTCTACGCACATTTGTGAAAACAGTATAAAACTGAAATATGCATTTCAATTGAAAACCAAAAACAAAGAAAACCAAAAACTTAAGCAAAAGCAGAAAAAAATTACAACAAAAATAATAGCAACAATTAAGCATATAAATTTTGGCGTATGTTGCAGTAAATACGTAATTTTAAATTTTTCAAATTTATAAAACGATAGCAAAAACAATATATAGAAAAACAACAACAATATATAAGACATATTAAACACTAAGTTGCAAAAATACTTGCGAAAATACTTGCAAAAATACATTAAATTGCATACTTGCGTGCAGCAGCGCAAACACAAAACAATCGATTATGAACTACGACCATAAAATTTAATATTACAAAAACAAAACAACAAAACCAAAAGCCGTAAAAGTGTTGTACTATTTAAATGCATTTTACAATTTAGCATTGAGTATGTGTGAAGTGAATTATTTCGATGCAAAAACAAACCAAAAAACAAAAACAAAAACAGATAAACAAAACAAGAAATTAAATAATTACGAAAAATGCTACACTGCCACAAACAACAATTTATGTACTTTGAGTTTGTAACGTAGACTGTTGTTGTTACTTTGAATTTAACATTTCGTAGTGTAAAGTGGCGGTTCATAGAGGCGCTTTGGGCGCTTCAAAATATTATTTTTAATGGCAAACAAAACATTTCAATATCGTTAGACATAATTAAGCTAAACGGTTGTAGCCAACTTCACAACAAATGCAAATACTTTCAAACAAATACAAACATTAGGCAACAAGCTCTTTACAACAAAATAGCTATTTATGAACTTAAGTCAGACATTTTAGCGATTTCTTAGCAGGCGGCGTAAGTTGACAGCTGCAGTTAACAGCTGGCAAATGCAAAAATCAGTTATGTGTTGAAAACATAGAGGGCAGCAGACTTCAAGCGACATCTGTCAAATATTAAAATGCACACGTTCTTAAGGAAGCCGTTATTTAGACAGCTGCACAATTACATAACTGGCTCCTTAAGAACGTGCTTGAGGTCTGTCGCTCTTTATGTGTTCAGCACATTATGCAAAACCAAAACTTAACATTTTTCATTCAAACATCCAAAGCTATCGTAACGTATGCTTCCATTTTTGACAGACATTTCCATATTTCCTTAAGCTAAAACGCAGTAAAACAACTGAATATTCATAAAAAAAAAATCAACAAAGAAATGTCAACTTTGGAAAAGCCAAAAAACAGCTGATTACAGCATGACAAAGAAAGCATAGCAAGTTACTGGAAAATTTTTGGAAAAAGCAAAAAAAATGTCGAAATAACTAGTTCAGCAGTTAGGTCTGTTTATAGCATAAATAGTCTGAACAGCGCATAAAATGTTAAGTTTAACATTTAAGTAACAGTTTTTTGGAAACATTACAAATATTACAATTTTTTGAGCGTTCGCGACAATTTTTAACTTTTGTTTTTAAACAGATTTTAAATTTTTTTTATACTTCTTCATTTCTTCTTTATAGGCGATATCGCTAACGCGGTTATAGCCGACTTTTCATTGGGGTTGTGTTTTACGTGGCGGGTTACAAACCCAGCGCATAAGCCTCGTCTTTAGCTCGTCTTCAAACGGATGTTTTTTGGCCAGAAGATACTTGGTCTAAAGCCCAAAGTCGTATCGCATCGAATCGTTTCTGGGCACTCCCAACTGAATGGCGCTCAGAGAATTTTCCATCTCTACACATGGCTCCATATTCCATCTTTTTTTTATCATATTCAGTTTTATTTTAAGTAGTCACATGGGTTTCACGGCTTCAAAACCGTTTTATTGTTTTATAAATTTAATCTCTAGAAAATTGTCATAAATAATCAATTTGATCCGAGTAATAGTTTAGCAGATACAGCCTCAAAAATTTGCGGTCAGCTATGTATGTATATTTATATGTACCAGTTAAGGTACTATATACATATACATATGTACATACATAGATATTCAGTTAAAACTTTAAACGCATTTTTCTCGGATCTGTGATTTCACAGTCTGTTGTTAAGGTTTCTCACGAACTAATTAACCGATCCTATGAAATTTTACGACTTGTGCAAACACTGTTACAGAACATTTGCTTTGTCAAATTTTTTACATAAAATACTATGTTAGATTAGGTTAGATGGCTGATCTGGAGAGATCGCTATATGTAGTCCTTTGAAAAGTCATAGAAAATAAGATATCCTGTGTTCGAACTTATAAATTGGCCTTAGCGCTCAATGGCCAATAAAAATTTGTACAGCCTTTTAATTTCCATTCCCGGCAGTTCGGTGGGATGTCTGAAGGTATGCGCTCCCAAATGTTGAAGCCTTGACGTCCCAAACGCCGGATAGTCTAGTATCAAGTGTTGCGTTTTTTCCACTTCATCTTCTTCCATACAGCTTATGCAGATGGCCTTTGGTAAGATTCCCAGCCTTGCAGCATGAACGCCAATAGGACAATTGGCTGTTAAAACCTCCACAACTACGGATAGGCTAGCTTTACTGAGAACGTAGAGATCACTAGATCTATTGCCATCGATCTTGGGACAAAATGATTGTGCCTTTCCATGCTAGCTTATCAGCTTTATAATTGCCTGTGATTCCCCTGTGGCCTGGTACTCATAGCAGTCTTATTACAAAAATACTGGATGATATTAATCACGAGATAAGGCACTACTTGACCAACCCTGATCGCATTGGTAATGAGTTCAGGGCTATTACCGCTGCTCTGCTATCTAAGTGGATGATCACTTCTTTGAAGAAGGCTTTACTCCGGCGCAGTAAATCTATTGCTACCTTAATGGTTGCAATCTCGGCTTGGAAAATACTACAATAATCAGGAAGTATGAAGCTGGGGTTGATAGAGAGCTCCTGACATTAAACACCTCCACCAACGTTCCTCCCAACCTTCCCACCATCCGTAAAGAAAATCATTGCCTCTCTTCTCCAACGGCGACTCCATGATCCAAGTGAACCGGTATGAAGGCAAAGTGTTCTGGAATTTCCGAGAGTTCAGACACGTGTTCATTTAGGAACCCAGTTTCTCTGAGTCTTATAGCAACTTTCGCAGCCATACAACTTCCAGCGATGTCTCTGGCATGTACGAAATGGTGTTAAGTGCCATGATTGGAGTGTACTTTAGTGCACCACACATGCTGATGAGCGCCACCCATTGAACGCTCTCGAGTTTACTTGCAATAAGTAATATAAAAATAAGCGATTTCTAAAAATAATGAAAAAAATTTCTCAAAATTTTTTGAAATTTTTATTTTCTAAAGCTTTTCAAATTGGTTAAGTCATAAAAAAGGATCGCATATCGTCACAATTTTATTGAGGCGGCTAATATCAATTCCAACCAATTTGCCGGGTTCGTAAAATGTATAGCAACCGCTTCAACCTTACATAGTCTGGCGAAAGCTGGACAGTGGCGAAGAGAGCGTATAATTGTTCCACTCTCTTAGTGAGCTCAAGGTCTGTGTTGCAACTCTGCTATCGGAAAGAATGCATGCAGTGGGCCAAGTTACCAGATATGCAGTCGAAGTGAGAGAGTATTTCGGAATATTTCTCTCTGGAACCCTTAATGCGTCCAGTTTCTCGGAGTCTGCTAACTTTTTTACATGCTTTTCACTAAAAAACGGATGACAAAGTTATTACTCAAATCATCTAAAGAAATTTCATTTAAAATTTCATAAAGCGAAAAAAGCAGGACTCCAACAAAAAAAGGCTATACTAGCGAACGCTCTAAATGTTTTTTAAATTATTTCAACTATTTTTCTTCATATTGGAGCTAAAATTTATGTTTTTGACTAAAGATAATTTCTTTAAAAACAATGGCAAGTTTTGTTTTTTAATTTCCCAAGCTGGAAGTTATTAATTTTCATGCGATATAACGGCACATTTTAATGAAAATCACTGAAGAAATGCATTATATAGAAAGAAAACCAGAAGAAGCTGTAATAAACTAAGTAAAATCATACAGTATACGCGAAATTATATATACAGATCCTTGAGTTTTTAAGATGAAAAAGTTTACATTTTTTGTTTGTTTTTGAAATCAAATAATATTTAATTTTTATTTTACTTTTAATTTTTTCTGCAATAATAACGGCTATAACAGTAATATAGAGTCTGTATTTCATTATATTGAGTGGAAATCGTTTTGCGACAGTTAATACAAATGCATATAGAAATAAAATAGTTTGCGTGCACGTTTACAATTGGCAGGTACTGTACATGGCCAAGAAGAGCTTCTCGTACAAAAGTAAGAAATGTACAAATGAAATGCAGAACGTAAGAAACGACTTACCTACATACTTGAAATATGGGAAAAAAATAAAGAAAGGTGCATAGAAAGTTAATATATAGTAGGACATACATATATAGTAAACTACACATAAAAAAAGCGGTAAATAGGAAAAGTTAAAATTTGTGAAAAATTTTGTTGTTTGTAATCGAAAGGTGCGTAGCAGAAGTTTGAAGTTTAAGTACTACTTGAGATATGTAAGAGATAGAGAGAGAGAGAGAGAAGTTGGCGTTTTGTAGCGGAGACAAATAGTATATGATAATTGATGTTTGTATGGAGACTTTTATTAACGACTGTTAAAATATAAGTGTTTGCATGGAGCTAAGGAAAAGTGGGCAAAATATGAAAAGTAAAGCTGAAAAATATTTTTTTTGAGCTATAGCAATTATTCATTAAAAAAAAAATAAAAAAACAAACAGTTGAAGGAATTAAAAATTAAAAAAATAAAAAATAAAAAATGAGCTAAAATTTTCCTTAGCCATTAAGTTTTGTAAAACTAAAAATATTGCATGTATGCTAATATGTATGTATGTAAGAGGGTCTTAAAGCATTTTATACTTCAGCGCATAAATCAAGCGTTCATTTGCAAAAAATATGTAAAATACACAGATTTATTTCCAACACAAAACATCCCTATATACATACAGGAGATTGATTAATCATAACAACAACAAAAAAATATTTAAAATAAAGTCTAAAAAGTGTTATAGAACGTAGTAAGTACACTAATTACCATATATTATTGTAAAAAAGAAGAAGAAACTCTTGATCTTTGATCTAAACACACATACATATATATAAATATATTTAGACTTTCGTATAAACCGATAATATACATACATGCATACGTATATATACACACACATGAAAATATATAGTTCACAGAAAGGTATATTATATACCATATATATAATACATGCGTATATATATATATAAATATATATATATAGATATATATTCTGACTATTATTGTAATGACGACGATGCTGAAGATGATTTTTAAAGATCGCTCTTTATGATTATTATTAATATAAATATTTGAAAACAAAAAACCCAAAAATAATAAATTTAGTTTTACTGTAAGTTGTATATAATAATATTAATAATAAATTATAATAATAATAATAATGGTGAAATGCAATGTGGAAAACTGAAATAAAAATTAATAAGACAAAACCATATACATACAATATATGAGATATATTAAAGGTGAATTATGAAATAAAATATATATATATATATATTTAAAATATGTTCAAACAAATTAAAAAGTTGTGTTTATTTTATGCGGAAATTATTAAGATCAACAAATTCTCTCGAAAAATGTATTAGGAAAGTAAAGGATTTTATAAAATTTCATTATACAAATTTGATGAACCCAATTTTCCAGTAATTTTTCCACTAAATCGAGATTCCCTACTTTTTTAAATAAAAAACTCAGAAACTTCATATTTATTGGGGAATGTTTAGTATCGGTCGAAAACATTCTTCGGCATTTATTTTTTGAAGATTATTTCTTTCAAATGTTGGCCACGGCAACGTCTCAAACGGTCCATGCGTTGAGTCCAATTTTCGATTACTCGTTCGAGCACAGGAAAAAGGCTAAGGGTGTGATATCATACGATCTTGGTGGCCAATCGACTGTCCGCCCAAAACGTAAAATTATCTGTTCACCGAAGTAATATTTGAATAAATTCTTTAATTGTTGCGATGTGTGGAAAGTGGCGACTTATTGTTGAAACCAAATAACCACACAAACCCGTTCTTTTTGCTGGAGCATCTGGCAAATGTGGCAATTTTTCTTATTTATGTACCCATTGTGACAGAAATGGGCCTCATTGCTGAAAAGATTTGGGCTCGAAAACGTCGGAACGTCATTGGAACATTTTAAGAAACCATAGCGCGAAGCGATGTCGCATGGTAAGGTATTATGTACGATTTCAATTTAAAATCTAGACGTAAAATTCGTTCATTCATTCATCAGTCTGAATTGCTGCGAATAGCTCCGAATCGACTCTCCACGGCTTTCGTGTACATTCTCAGCTACATATGCTTTCTTCATTGCGTGTTGAACGTGGTCTATTCAGCCGAATATTATCCAATTATGAATGCTGGGTCTCAAGATGACTGATGGTGTTACGAATAGTACGCTCATTAGGCCGATCATATTGACCATAAGTTGAGAACGTGAATTTTCATAATAAAGTTGAACGATTTGTAAACGTTGTTCAGGCGTAAAATATCATGACACGACTCACGACTTATCTACCAAAAAAGGCTATTGAAAAAAGTTCCTCTACTTTGGTCACCCTATATATGAATAGCAACTTCTTCCAATTGTGGCCATAAAAAGTTGGTTATCATCAATCTTCCGCTCGACATTGACAGTAACGGTGTAACCAGCTTCATTTTGAATGTAGTACGGACCGATGATTGAAAACTCGTTATCGTTTTTAAGTTGTTCTAAGGCAAAATCAGCAAACTCGCGCCGTTAACGGTAGTCCAATGGCTTCACTCCTGAAGTGAGAAGAATTTTATACGGATGCAAGCCCAAATCCTTTTTCAAAATCCGCAATTTTGTGGTCTGAGACTATCCCAATTTTTGAGAACTTCTTAGAATAGAGAAATTGCGGTCTACAACGACACTTGCCTGAACGACACC
>NC_052501.1:70234931-70296664 GCF_016617805.1 Bactrocera tryoni | reverse complement strand
TGTCTTATTGTCACTTGAACATTATGTAAAGAAACTGTACACTGGAAGTTTTCAACAATTCGACAAATAGCGAGCACAGGTGGACGATTATTACGATCATACAAGTAAAATGGCAAAAGCGTACGAAAAGTTGCAATTAGAGACCGATTATTTTGATAATTTAGACTTAGAAATCATAGTATCCCTATAGGGAAACACGGGAATAATTATTGGTTTGTTTACTAAGTAATTTCGTTTTTTTGTGCAGTTTAAACACGATTTTTTTATTCCATCTTTCGGCCAAGATATAGATTCCACGCTCTTAAAATTTTTGAGCTTTACAAACAAAAAACTGATCCAATTGTTTTTAGACGTCCGTTCTGATTTGAGGTTAAGGTTCTCCCGTCCAAAAACAAACAGGAACAAGTAATAGTCCGAAGGTGCCAAATCTAGAGAATATAGTGTGTTAGCACATTCCAGCGCAGCTGCAAAAGCATTTGGTAAGTCATCAAATGATGAGCTCCATTGGGTCGCATTATCCTAGTGGCAATTACAATTTTTCTATTGATCAATTCTGGCCGTTTCTGTTTGAGTGCATCACTCCCTTAGTCAAACTGATGACAATACACATGAGAATTAAGTTCTGTAAGAACAAGATGAACCCATATGTCAAGCTTCGAAATTAATACTAGACGTGTCACTTACTTAGAGAAATCTTTCAGCAAACAATTAGGACGTGGTGCATCTTCAAGATGGAAATTGCCGGAACCAAATTTTGCAAACCAATTTTGGCATTGGTGTTTGGTCAATATGCCGAAAATGTTCTTTGTGATTATCCATTTTCGAGACACCGAAGAAAAACTATTCCAAAAAATCCTCTCATAAATCTGCTCAGGCCTTTTATTTGTATTTGAAGTGGCCAAAGCGGAACATTCGAGCAGAAAATGCTGAAAAGATTCAGTCTAAAAATAAAATAACTCAATGCTAGAGGTAAGGAGTGTAGACATTCTTCACTAGCCTTGAGCGCAAAATCAGCTAATATTCTTGTAGGCAGCGCTCCAAAGCAGTGGATTTGCTGCAACCTTTATGACAGCCATTTCTAATGGAAAGTTCCCGACAAGCATTAATCGATCCGTAAAAAGCTTCTCGTGTCTCTCCTCAGGGGAGTCCTTTCCTCTCGTGGCTCCTTGGAAGGTCCATATATGAGCAAAGAAACGACAGCCAGTGCTTCTGATCAGCGACCTGGCAATCCAAGTATTTTTGAATTGAGTTAAAGTGTGTGAGAATTTAAGAATGCCCAGGCTCGCAGTCATCTAAGTATTCAGATCGTCAGAGTCAG
Organism: Bactrocera tryoni; assembly: GCF_016617805.1. Classification (NCBI taxonomy): domain Eukaryota; kingdom Metazoa; phylum Arthropoda; class Insecta; order Diptera; family Tephritidae; genus Bactrocera; species Bactrocera tryoni. The sequence goes on along the minus strand of NC_052501.1, from coordinate 70,295,346 downwards.
GAAGCAGTTTCGTGGCCATATACCTTGCAGCTATGTCCAACGACGCTGTATGCAGCTATATTATGCTATAATTGATCAACTGTGATTAGGCCGAAGACGCGTCCCCCCCTTAGTGGTAGATGCGCCTACGTGATTTTGTATTTTCTAGTGCCCAAAACCAGTTCGGACTTTACTTGATGTTAAGGTACCCCTGCGATAGCTTATATCTGGTATTCAGAAATTTTCTCTAAGCTTAGGCAACCACCCTGCGGCCGACTTCCTCAAGCTTTTCCAGAAGATCACTAATAACCGTGGTACAGAGAAATGCCTAGGAACTCTGCCATGTGGGCCAACCCTACTTACATTCTGTTGTGCCCGCGCTGTACTAAAAAAAGTTCTTTACAGAAAGAAGGAGTCTTGGTTAAATTAACCAGAACTTAACGGACAGATGACTGCTAACCAGACATTGAGAAAACGGCCTTTAGTGTAATCGGCTCGCAAAACTTTAAACTCTTTCACGAAGACTCGGTGTGAAAAATTCAATCGAAACTACTGGATCAATAGAAAGATTCACACGACCTTTTTAAATTAGTAAAGAAATACAATTTTTATAAAAAAGTCGATTTTTCCTTTGAGAAGCCGCAATTTTGCCTGTATTCGTAATTTTTTTTTAATTTCTACCTCTTTTCTCTTTGGCAAAATGTATTAGAACCGATTTAAATAATTAATTCGAATACCTCGTACATAAAACCATTAAGGGCCGTTCTCTAAGTGTCTGGTTAGCAGAGGTTAGTTCCTCTTTCGGTGAAAAGAAAAACGTCCTAAATATTTAATACCTTTCTCCAAATATGTTCTTAAATGCAACCATGCATATAAATTAAACAGCTGTTTTACCTTCCGATATTTATCGATACCATTCGATAAACAAAACAATTGACTTCGAAAAGTGCAGTGATATCACAATTCATACATTTTGCAAAACAATACAAAAGCAAATAAACATCAGCGATAAATAAAGCAGAATATACAAAAATAAATTTTGTAATTACGAGCTTATCAATTGTGTCGCAAAATAAAACATGTTTGCTGGCATAATATCCGAAGGAAATGAGTACTTGCAGGACAACTACGAAAGTGCGCACTTGAGCTGGTGTTAAAAGAAAACAATTTGACCTCGCAATAAAGCATATATACCTGGTACACAATGAGTTCTTTGTTCAACAGTTTTAGCAAATTTTCTAGTAAACGCGAAAATGCTATTAAAGAAGCGCTTATAAATACGCTCGTAGAAAATTCACGTGAAATACAATATGAAGTGCAGCAGCGGGGCTGTGGTAAGTGTTTTTCTGTGTAATATTTTACATGCATATATTATATATTCCTTATCTACGCACTGCAGAGAGTTTGGAGGTATGCGAATCCACCAGCACGCTATGCACGACCCTAGAAGCAATTTTTCTGCATGGCCTTAAGGATTCATTACTTTGGAATACAATAAATGTGATAGCAGGAGATGAAGAACGACGGCCAGAGCCCAGTTTTTGGGCACCTTTATTGATATTTATGCACAAACAAGTTATCGAGCAGGTAAAAATATGTTGTATGATTAGGATTTATTATTTTTTACTTTAATTTTGAAGATTTATTATTTTTATATTTTTCTTCTAATTTATAAAGATTTATTATTATTTTTTTTCTAATTTTGAAAAAGAAACAAATTTATTGAGTTTTTTTCTTTTTAAATTATTCTAGGTGCAAACGCTTTCTCAAATCACTAGCGAAATTGGTCAGTGTCGCGCTTGGATACGCCTTTCACTTAACGAATCTCTTTTTTCCGCTTACCTAAATAACATGCGCAAAGGCAATTCATCGCTAAGTCCCTATTATAAAAAGTTTGCATTGCTCAAGGATAGTGATGGTCTGGAAATGGCTGCGAAGACCATGGAAGGCATCGAAGCAATTGTACAATTTAATCTGCCAGTGAATTCCAGTTTGCTCAACTATTGGCCCGATTATGCGTTGCAATTGTCTGGGCTATGGACACCACCGTTGAAATCATGTCCGGTAGCGTGAATCACCATTTTATAAATATAATATTTAAAAAAAATAATTATTTTTATTTATACTGCAGATAAGTAGTGGCGTTGATATCGCCGACACACTTGGTGTTGAAGATGCTGAGGTAGCTGAAGCCGTTGTAATGTTGCCCACGCCACGTCCGATAAGCACGAATGAAGCTTTCTCGCAAAAGATTGAGAATTTACCCACTCTACAATCTCCAAACGCTGCAGAAATCGCCGCACAACGCGAAAGTGTCGACTTACTCTTAAAAGCAGTCGATGAAATGCAAATGATAAGCGAAGAGAGTACAGAAGAAGCCGCTAACCAAAGTCAAACAGGCGACAAAAATGCGCAAGAAGATAATGACTATGTATTAAAAGGCCACAACTCAAAGAAGAAACGCAAAAAGTCAAAGGAACTCGCGGAAGCGCGCATACGCGACTACATAACCGGTGAATCAGGCTATAAAACTGAACCAACAACGCCCACAACTCCTGGTAACTCGCTACAGAATTTAATGCACACATCGTGGTCGGGCGACGAATCTTCTGTGTCCGAATTGACCACACCTACCTTGGAGCGACCCTTATATAGACGTGCTTCAAGTAATGCCAGTACGCTCAGCTACAATACTTTGTTGGGCAAACATGAACGCGAGAAGCTACAGATACAAATAAAAAACAATGCTTTGACTGTAGAGCGCACGTGTGTGACTCATGCGGATGGTGAGGTTGCAACGGAGCAGGAGGCTGAGAACAATGGCAGCGATTCAAATGATAGTCGTGTAAGTTTAGCATTAGTTATGCGCATATTGTCAATAATAAGCTGTTAATTTGCATTCTAGTTGACCTTGGACTTCGAGGTGGTGCCTAATTCTAAGCTAGATCGCATGAATGTGAGCGAAATACAAGAAATGCTGGAACAGATGTACAAGCTGGCGCGGCAACCCGGTTTGGATGCTCAAGGATTTCTCTGCAAATCATGCCAACACCCCTTGGGCATTGGTTACACGAACTTTCAGTACGTTTTTATAACAAAATCTGTCTTATAAATATATTTTAATTGCTTGGCTCTTATTTTTGCAGAGTTTGCGGATTCAGTGGCAATTACTTTTGTGATAACTGCATGGATATGGAGCAGTTGATGATACCAGCAAAAATCATTTACAATTGGGACTTTCGAAAGTATGCGGTATCGAAGCGCGCTGCAGTTTTCTTAACCGAGTTCCGTAATCAGCCGGTTATTGATTTGGAAGTAAGAAGCTATATATTAAAAAATTTTTTATATGTTTGTATATCATATACAGGATCGGAAGCCCTATAATATATAAGTATATATATAAATCATCAGCATGAGAGGTTGAGTCGATTTAGTCATGTCCGCCTATCTGTCCGCATCCTTCAGGACTGAAGAGGTGGCCCATGAACTACCTGAGCGGTCGTCATTATCCGCACTATTTCGAGGTAAAAACTCAAAACTGAGAAGAATTAGACAAGGGGCTTCGCAGGGTGTTGTCGTCTCTCCGTTATTGTTTAACTTCTACATCTCGAAACTCCCGCAACCACCAGAGGTAATTTCTATCACCTCGTACGATGATGATTGCATGATAATGACATCGGGCAATGGAATCGATGGCATGTGTTCAAAAGTTAACGGCTATCTCTCCGACCCTTCTCGTTTCTCGCTGCTCGGAGCTTAACACTCTCCCCCAATAAATCCACAGCGACCATATTCACAAACGGAGTACAGACTTGACTTTAATATTGCAGTCAATGGCGTTAAGATTCCGACTGTCAATAACCCTAAAATTTTAGGTGTGACTTTCGACTGTCTGTGCTCTTCACTCCTCATACGACCGCTATTATCGCCAAAGTACATAGCCGCAACAAAATCCTCCAGTCGCTAGCCGGCAGCACATGGTGAAAGGACAAAGAAACGTTGTTGGCAACTATAAACGTAAACAAACTACGTCACACCAATTTCATCCTCCAGCCTCTTAGCAGCATTAAGAGCTCCTTCCTCAACTACGTTGATGACATAAAACAGTACGCCGATCAGTTTTCGGACGTAACTAAGTTTCGACAAGCACTGATCGTCATCCGTAGAGGGAGCATTAACACCTTCAGCGACTCCCTATTAGTGAATTGCGTACTTTTAGTCAAACCACCACTCATTGCAGACGAAGAGCTCAAGTTGCCGCGAGAGTGACCCTTGTGTAGCTTTGTTCTGGATACTGTAGCAGTTTAAACTCACACTTATCCAGAATAGACGCTGACTTATCTAACATATATCCAGCGTACAATGAGTCCACGCATGATACTAGCCATCTCTTTGCATGCCCTGCGAACCCTTCTCATCTGACACCCTTCTCCCTTTGGGTCAACACCGTCGAAACAGTACATTTCCACGGCCTACCGTTGGATGACGTCGATGACAACTTATGTAATCCTAACCATTGTAACGGGAATTAGGTTCCCGTTGCAACAAAAATAACAACAGGAACATAAACTATATGTGCCCTCGGCACTTATCTCTACTGTTTCGAGTTTAAAACTCTTCTTCTGGATACTGTAATAGGTTAAGTTCCTACTGATCCTGAGCCGTCCCCGACATACCAAAATTTAAGTACAGCATGCAATCAATGCCCGCATGCCCAGCGAACTCCACTCATCTAACACCCTTTTCCCTATGGATACAAATTGACCGATCAAAATCAAATTACTGTTAGAATACTTGGAACCTGTGAAGGCTATCATACCTGTGGCTTCGGTGCAGCCGATTTTTATTATTATTTTATTTTTTATATATTTTTTTGTTGGTTTTTTTTTAAATAAATATATTTTGCAGCTTTTGAACCCGGACATTTATAACGCCTCCGATGCCATGGCCGACCTGCAATCTTTACGAATACGTTTGAATTTCCTACGCGCCTACCTATACACCTGTGAGCCGAAAAGTATACAACTATTGCAATTGCAATTCTATGGACGCGAATATCTCTACGAGCACATACATTTATATTCCGTTAGCGATTTGCATTTAATATTGCGTGGCACACTCTATCAACAGCTCCAAAAGGCATACAAAATCGGCGAGGCGCATGTATTGAAGTGTCCTTTGTGCAGCGTCAAAGGTTTCATTTGTGAAATTTGCAAGAGTTCACGTGTGCTGTATCCATTTCACATTGAAACAACATACAGGGTGAGTTGTGATGCCGAGTATAGCTATCTAACATTGTAATTTGCAAATTTTAATTTTATTTGAAATGAATGAATTTTCGCATTTTCTTTTGCAGTGCGAAATTTGTGGCGCCGTTTTTCACGCACAATGTCTCAACGATCAACAGCCATGCCCGAAATGCGAACGCAGGCGTAAAAGAGAGGAGTTGGATTTAGAAGAAGCAAATTTTGCAGGAAATGCGGAGAATTTGTCTGCATCAACAACTCAAATCACTGTAAACGTAGAAGAAGTGGGTGAAGTGCAGGAAACGCAATAGATTTATTATATGTTCTAAAATATTTCAAGTATATACTGTGAGCAAAAAATAGTAAGATTTTGTTCATAATTTAAAAATTCTCAATAATGACATTTGGCACAGATGTCACTGACAGTCACACCAATCAAGAACCAATTAAGATTTCGACTAACCGGTTTTCGCTGAAAATTTAAATTAAAAAGTCTTACTATTTTTTGCCCACAATAGTAAGTAGATAAATATGTATGTAAAATTGCAATTAACCAAGTATGAGGATATGCTATAGGCGTATAGACATAGTAAAGCATCTCTTTACTTAGTTCATATTAAAGTATTTATATATAAAGTTTATATATGCTCGCTAAATAGCTTAATTAATTATATATGACATTATTTGAGCTGTTTTTTTTGAATCAGGCTTATACATATATTACTGCTGAAGAATTTACACCCCGTTACGAAATTTACTCAACTATATTTAAGAGTATGTGTGTATGTAGATATGTATACAAGTATGTATAGTTGTAATGAAGGAAATATACTATATGTATAGTGTAGAAAATATCAATTAAAGATTTTGCTACAAACCCACGCTTTTTGTTGCACTTAAGAAATCCTTTTATATTAAGCGGTTATATCCACTTATGAATAAAAAAATATATTATATATAAATACATTTGACGTTTAAATCGAATGCATAGATATTTGAGAAAATTTTAAGTAGATGCGGCACATAACGGATTTTTCAATAGTGACGGTACGAAAGTAGAACGTTAGGTACAGCAAACGACGCCATATTTTTTCCCCACTCTTTTAACATTTTTCTTCAGTAAGGTTTGCCATTTCAGCATGGAAAGATATACGATCCAACAACGAGTCGGAGTTATTAAAATTTACCACCGAAATTCGGAGTCAGTGGCCTCAACTTTAATAGCACTATGTCCAATTTATGGTCGTCATAATCATACTGTCAGATCAACAATTGAGCGTCTAGTGGTAAAATTTGAATCCACATTCCAAACACAAGAAGGTTCCTGTGCCAGTGACACAAAGAAGTGCCCGTAGTGTCGAGTATATTGCTGCACATCAATTGAGGAAGACCCAAATCAGTCTCTGACACATCATTCTCAAGCGTTGGGCATGTCTGTGACGTCGTTGTGGCGAATTCTGCGAAAAGCTCTTGGCTAAGATTCATACAAGATCAAATTGACGCAAGAACTGAAGCCGCTTGACCACCAAAGTCGTCGTATGTTCTTGAATTGAGCTGAGCAACAACTTGAAAATGATCCGGATTTTCATCGAAAAATCAACTTCAACGATGAGGCTCATTTCTGGCTGAATGGCTTCGTCAATAATAGTAAAATCTGCGTAATTGGTCAAGCAGCAATCCACACGTACTCATGAGTCACTATTGTATCTCGAAACTGAGTTGATAAATGTTTTCACAAAACACGACTTTCGTTTTTGGAGAGCCGCCATTTTGTAAAAAAAATTTTTTACTGGTATTTCGATCATTACATATTGTTGTTATTGTTTTAGCGGCATAAAACATTGCTGAAGAGATTTTGAGGAATGGAACCGAGTTGTCAGTTCTTGGCCGGATAAAAATCCGAGTCCGTTCCAGTTACTTAAACCCGACTGTCGTAGGTTACCTGTATTCAGCTCTATGTAGTAATTACATATATTTATTTATATTTAGTAATAATATTTTAATTTGAGTAATTTTAAGCAAAAAAATCTTCCTAACCGCCAGACAGCTTTTTTCGGAGGTACTTCTGTAGCTCATCTCGTGTTCAAGGCAATCCAAAAATTTTCGAAATTAATCACAAAATACTATATTAGCTAAATTTACATTTTTTATGCATTTATTAAATAATTTTCCACTTAGAAACAAAAATTTATAAGAAAATTAAAAAAAAAAAATTATAAAAAAATTTCCTCACTAGCTCTTGGTTCGTTATAAGCCCTTAATATTGCACAACTTGCAAATTTATTAATAACAAAACCTATATATGTCAATATTTACAAAAAAATCTTAAATTTTCACATTATTTCGCCACAATTATTTTTCACAATTTCGATTTGACAAGCTTGCGCGCTTGCAATTCCTCTTTCAGCAACTGCAGCACGTCTTCAGCGCAGCCCCAAGCCAAGGTGACGCCGCTGCCGCCGTGCCCATAATTGTGTATGACGATTTTTTTGCCTTTTAATAAGATTAAAAAGTATAAAAATTGAAAATCAAAAAATATTCCTGGATTGTAATGCATTTACCTCCTTTCTCTGCCTCTAAACGCAGCGCTTCGCGTCCGGGTCTTAGCCCCACCCAATCGTATAAATGTTGCGCATGCTCCAGAGCAGGCAAAATTTTACGACAACCGTTCACGATGAATGCCTTGTCATTCGGACATACTTTTGTGTTGCCGTCGTTTTCCTGATGAGTGCCACCCAAAACGACCGTATCACAGCTGTAATTTGGGTTTGAGGTTAGTTTTAACGAAACTTGGTATTTTGAATTTGGTTTTGGCGAAATTTTATTTTTAAGTTTTTAAGTTTTGCAGATAATTTATAACTTGTTTTGAGCTTGCTTTTATCATTTTTAATTTCAATATTTGAAATTTTGAGTTTAGGTTTATTAAATTTGAATTTTAATTGTGAGGTTTTTGAGTTTATTGTAACTAATTTTATTATTTTAAATGAAGTCTTAAAGACATTTTGTTTTAAGTTAGATTTTATGGTTTTTAATTTCAGTATTTTCAATTTTAAGTTTAAGTTTATTAAATTTGAAATTTAGTTTTGAAGTTAATTTTACACAATTTTATTATTTTAAATTTAGCTTTGAAAACAATTTGTTTTGTGCTTGTTTTCCTCATATTTAATTTCAATATTTTAAATTTTGAGGTTAAATTTATTCTATTTGAAATTTATTTGTGAAGTTTTTGAGGTTATTGTAACTAATTTTATTATTTTAAAATTGGTCCTGAAAATAATAATTTTTAAACTTACTTTTATCATTTTTAATTTCAAAGTTTTAATTTTTTTTTTTAAATTTGAGGTTATGTTTTTCAATCTAATATTAAATTTAGTTTCGAAGTTATTTGTATCATTTTTAGTTTCAATATTTTAAATTTATGTTTGAGATTAATAAGTTTCTCATTTTATTTAAATTTCACGAGTTAAATTTAATATTTTTATTCCCAAAAATTTGTAAAATTTTGAGGTTATTTTCTTTCCTGCATTCTTCTAGTTATTAGTAGTAACAAAATTCCTTTTCTACTCACTTTGGTATAATATAATTGCCATCGTCGCTCTCATCCAGCAGCGCACAATACAACCAACTCGCCTTGACGCGCGAAACTTGTCCACGTATCGGAAACATACCGTTATCTCTTACATACTCACGCGAACCCAGTCCCGTGCAATTAATAATGGCATCGTAACCCGAATTCGTGATGAACTCCTCCAAATTGACGATCTTTTGTTGTACAATTTTGCCGCCATTCGCTTCAAAACGCTTCATTAAGTAAGGTAGCAGCTTAATCGGCTCCGAGGTGTATGTAATAAAGTGCATGCCTTCGCTGGAAAAGTTTAGAAATCAGTGATCTGACACGTATTCTTATACTATTTAAAAAGTACGGAACGGCGGAATTTATGCCTTACATTAAGTTCCTTCGAACTCTGTCATGATTTTACGAACTGAACATCAATGGCTCAATGAGATCTGTGTGTTTCTAGTAAAGAATCCGTCTTATGACCTAATGAGGGCTGCATGTTTTTAGTTAAGAACCACTCTTTATGCATTACCATCACCTTCCATAATGCTTTCGTCAAAATCAGCTATGAGAAGCACGAAACCTTCTCATAGGAGCATTAGAGCGTAATTATGCGAATAAACTGACGTTATGTAAAGTTGGAGTATTCAAAAGACATACCCGAGACCTTTACAGGCATACCATCAATACTTTCATCAGACCTTTGGAGAGATATCATCAACATTCTCATCAGTTTTATGCCAGTAAATGATGTCCTGGAAGGTAACTCGTTACCTAGAGCCCGACTTGACTCGCGAAACCAGAGCAATCTTCATACAACTATGTTCTGATTTTGTTCTAGATATTGTTATAGTTTACATTCTGCCTTATCCTGGCTCAGTCTTACTAGACGTATATATGTCTCGTATACAATGAAGCCCCTCATGAGACGGAAGCCTTTTTTGCAATAAGTTTTGAAGAGTTAACTCTCGAGGTCAGCATCAAACACCCTTCATGAGCTCCTACCTCAAACTTCACTTTTATGTACATCGTGTAGGTATTATCTCACCCTCCCCGATTTCCGCCTTACGAGATTTAATTGTATCCCAAAGTTTTATCAATGAATTTATTATTTTACGAGTACTTACGTAAATTTTTTTGTTCTCCCTATATTAAGCGCAGCCAATTGGTTGTGTGTAAGCTGACGACAGCCATAAACAATATCCTTCCAGAAAACATCATTTTCCATTTTGGTTGTTGTTACCCTTAGGCATGGTATCAGGCAGACACCTGCCTCACCAGCATCCTCAGACAACCAGATTTGCTCGAGAAAGTCGTGCATGTGTTTTGACCAGCGACTGAAATTGAAGAGAAAGCAGTGTATTTAGCGCACAAGGTTACTTTAGAGGGTCGTAGAAGTGGCGGAAGGGGTCTGCGTTCCAGTAATTTGAAAATATTGAGTAAGAGGTACCAGGATAAAATAGATAGATGGTCCAAATAGCATAGCTGAGATGAAGGCGTATTCAAAACTGACATCTGAACGGGTCCAAACGGTTTTAAATAAATGTAAGAGAACCGAGTCTAGATTCCAGAGGAATCCATAGGAGCCATTTTCTAATTTTTCGTTAGCAAGGTCTATTCAAGTCAAAAGGCGATCTTTAAACGAATATTGTTTCGAAAGTTTTGTAAATAAAATTCATATCAAGTAATTTTTAGAAAAAATTTAACGAGAAGGACCCAGCAGTATTTGTTCCATATTTTCTGTAGTTAGCCCCAGTTTTTAAAAGAAATACATGCGTATCTTTCAAAGACACGTATAAATTTCAAAATTTGAATTCAATTTGTTCAAGAAATTGGACAAAAGGGTAATTCATGTGTTGAAAAGCGGCGTTATGAGCTCCAGAGGTAGCAAGAATTCGTAAGTGGTTTCCTGAATTCGACAAATACGATGATCATAATTGACCTCTTAAAAAGGCTCTTATGGACGAAAACATGAAAAAAGTCAACAAAACTATTTTTGAGTTCGAATTTTTTCCACACTTACCAAATATTCCGGATCTGAACCCCACCAATTTTTTTGCTCTCAGTCTTCAAGTAAATACTGGCTGGAAAGGATTTTAACGGCGTTGAAGAGGTAATCGCCGGGGCTGACGCCTTTTTTGAAACAAAGATGTTTTTTACAACAATGAAGATATAATCATCGTCCTTTACTACAAAACTGGCTTCGAAAGGTTGGAGGCTCGCTAGAGCAACATTCCGCTGTTACATATGGAATAGTCTTATACATACTTGTAGGTACATACGAGGTATGACAATTAAGTATTGAGACTGATTCCATAAAAACCGTATATTTGAAAATTATTCTACAACTCTGCCATCCCCTTCAAAGTAGTCCCCTTGGGCAGCTATACAGCGATTCCAGCGCGTTTTCCATGCTTCGTAACATTTCTGGAACGCTTCGACTGGGATGTCCGCGAGTACCCTCGTCACGGCCGCCTGGATGTCTGGAATCGACTCAAAATGGATTCCTTTGACCACCGATTTTGTTTTAGGAAACAAAAAAAAGCCTTTAGAGGCCAAATACTGGGACACACTGAGGCTGGTGTGGCACGGCGCGTTGTCGTCATGAAGGATCCAGTTACGAGCGATGTCTGGGCGCATCCTGAAACTCGTTTTCGCAATCTTTCGAGTACTTGGCAATAGTAGACTTGATTCGCAGTTTTCCCCGGTGGAACAAATTCTTTGTGGACGATTCCACGGCTAACAAAAAAGGCAATAATCATCGTTTTCACCTTCGACTTGCTCATGCGAGCTTTTTTCGGACGAGGGGCGCGCGAAGACAACCATTGTGAGCTTGGGTACGACTGAGAGCACTATCACCATACACTCTTACAATTTTAGCGTTCGTTTCCGAAGCTGTTTCGTCCAATCTGGCGCAAAATTTTATCGCGACGCGTTGCTCTTGATTTCGTTTTTCCATTTTCGTGACGAGCACTACAAACACACGTCTACTCAACTTGACGCAGCAGGCGAACTAAACAAGCTAGAGCGATGATACATATAGAAAAGAGAAAGGGAATTTCAAGGTCACAGGTTTACCACAAGCGCGGCAATAAAATCAGTTTCATTACTTAAGTGTAAAACTTCGTATGTTTAGTTTTCTACCTGCTTATTTCTTTTGAAAAAAAAAATTTTTTTTGACTACTTTTTCGGTTAATACTTTGGCACCTGTTAAAGTGGCGTTCGAGTCGCCATATGACATAACGTATTCATGTGATTAGTCTCGGTGGGAAAGGGCTTGCAATAGAGAGGTAGAGTCAGCGATTTAAGAAATATTTCCTTTCTTTTTAGTGTTTATATTTTATATAATTTCTACTTATCAGATCGTCCAGCTCATGCAATTAGCGAGTTGTCTCGAGTATCTACAAAGTGTCTTATCTTTTGTAATGTAGTATTCTACCTATATGAATTCATAAGCTATATTGTAAACTATATATATCTTATTTTGGTGTTTCTATAAATATTTCTCAACTCACTATACTCGCGCTGTGGGCGTGCCGCCCAACAAAAAAGGATCCCACAGACCAGCTGACCCATCGCCGGTAGTATTCGGCGAGAAAGTCTCAGAGAGCACTGTTACTTCCACGGGTACGCCGATGGATTTCAAATACTCCAAGATTTGCACGGCCGAACAGATGCCGCTTACGCCGCCACCAATAACCGCGATGCGCATTTCCGAACAGCTGCTTTAACGTGTCTCAGTTGTGCACTTAACGACAATGTACGAAGTACTAAATTATCAGGCTTCTGTTATTAACTGATAGACGCTATATAATCGGCAATTAATTTAGCAAGTGTATGAACATCAGTGGACTTGTAATCTTTTTAAACTGGGCATGTATTGAGATAATTATTGTTTGAGTATTTTGTACTGCCAAACAAACCCCCACCCCCCGGCTTATCAGCTGGCTATTTGATGAAAAGTTATTGCTTCTATTGCAGTTTGGTACAATTCATGATTCAAATTTATATAGAGGGTGTTTTTTTAGACGAAGTGGAATGGAAAAAACTAAATTGTCGCATTTGTAGTGATGATAATCTACAAGCTATTCTTGAGATGCCGTCAAATCCTCAAAAAGTCACTGCGCGTGTGTGATTTTTGAGTAGAGCGGTCCATACTTCTTCAGCTTCTTTAAGCCGTTCACAATGTTACATGTAATGGAGTTCGCTATAGAGTCATGATTAGTGAACTTTTTGTGCCCGAACTGGAGTATGTTGATGTGGACAATCAATTTAGTGCATTGTCTCCGCCGTGTACTTGTAGCGTGGCTTCCAAGACCGTGCGATGTAACACCAATGCACTATTTTTTGTGGGGTTAAGTGAAGACCCTTGTCTACACAGGTAATAACGAGACGATTGACGCCTCGTAAGAGATTATTCGGCGCGTTTTTGCTGTCGTGGTCGAAAATTGTGCTCCTCGACTGGAATTTATCCGACCCAGCTTCGGCTAGCACTTGCTCGAAATTTTTAAAACATTATGGTCTTTAAAAAAACACCCTTTATGCAGAGAACGTAAATTACAGACAGAGAACGTTTATCTGTTATACGTTCTTTGACATACGTTCTCTGGTCAAACTTTAGCACATACGGAAACCTCAGCATTACATAATTTTTTCCGTAGGTGGCGCTCTAGAGAAATCTTTATTTTAGCAATGAACATTTTTAGTACATACCGAAAACCACACGGGGTGTACTAGCGTGCAGGGTAACACAACTTTTATTAAGTAATTATTTTAATGAGGCTTACAAACTTGGTTTTTGTTATCTTCTGTCATTTACGTTTGAGATGCAGTCAATTTTTATCAAGAAGCTAATGATTGGATAAATAAATTTTCATATGTTAGGACTAACTGATAAACACAGTGGTTATATCAGTTATATAACCGGTTAATTTGGTATGAGCAATACACTAAGTTTGAAGTCGTAGATAATTACGTTTATCTTGTAAACAGCATTAACAACATTAGGCCCGAAGTCCAACGCAGAATAACTCTTGCCAACAGGTGCTACTACGAACTGAGTAGGCAATTGAAAAGTAAAGTCCTCTATCGACGATATTTCGGATGAAATTTCGGCTATTGTGCGTTGAATGTTCTCTTAGATCTCCTCCAGCGTTGCTAGCTGATTGGCGTAAGCTTTTGATTTAACATAACCTTATAGAATGGCACAGGCTATAATTTGACTAACGAGTCGACAAACTTTGCATGCAATGTGCCCATGTTTAGACATGAAAACAGGAGCCGGCGCATAGTCTTCGATTTCATCAAATTCGGGGAAAAGAAAGTCGATCAACATCGAAAGCAATAAGGCCCGGTAATGCCGCCATACCATAATTCGCACCAAATGGTAATTGAGCACGCAATTGTGGTTTCCTGAAGAACACTACGATTTGATTCGACATAATAGCGATATTTTTGTTTGTTGATGAAGCCATTAAGTCAGAAATGGGACGCAACTAAGAAAATGATTTTTGGATGAAAATCGATGATCATTTCCAGCGTACAATCGGCAAAGCTGCGGCGCTTCAAATGATCTGTCAGCTTCAATGCTTATCGGAAAGAGACCCTAGTGCAGAACGACGTTGAAGCGACAGATTCGAATTGACCTCAACATTGGCCTGAATGGCAGCAATGTTTCCTTTACTTTGGCTATTCTTTGCCGGGTAGTTGGCACACTATCATGGAGATTATAATCAAATTATAATGGCAAATGTTACTGAACACACTGACACAAATCTTTGATGGCCGCCACGAGCTGTCAAAATTACGGCATTTCCTCTTGGTAAACATTGTATACGCGAACTATACCCTCAGTTTTTGTGACATCAACTTGAAAATTTTTACATGTCCTTTTCGTACAGAAAAGTAGAAGCTATTCCTTTGATGAAACCGCCGATATTGGACAAATATAGCATAAAGCTGTCATACAAACTGAGCAATCAAAATAAGGTATTTGCATGGAAAACTTTTTTTTTTAATTTCTAGAGATCTCTTCTCGAAATTTTGCGCAGATTGTTACCCAAAATTGCGCTATATACTTCTTAGAAATTATTCATATCGGACCATTATATAATATAGCTGCTTTAGAGACTGCTCAACCAAAATCCAGTTCTTGCTTGGAAAACTTTTTTATCTGACGAGATATTTTCACGGAATTCAAAGACATCGCTATAATATCTGAACATATTTTACAGATCGGAGGATTATATAGTAAAGCTGGCATACAAACTGTTCGAGCAAATTCAAGTCCTTGTTTGAAAAACCTTATAACTGAGGAAATATCTTCGCGAAATTTGACACAGAATTTTTTCCAAGATAACACTACATTCTCCGAACAAAGTTTTCAGATCGGACTACTATAGCATCTATATATAAACATCTTTTTATACCCTTCTATGCTATTAAAATGCAACTGTGCAGGGTATTACGAAGGCTGCTATATATATTTCTGGCCTAGGCAACACTAAGAGCCAAATCCCTCGAAAGTTGTTCGTGGAAGAAGCACTTCGAAGCAAATGGTCGCCTGTTTCTTCGGCAAAACTGGTCATGTGGCGACTGTTCCGCTTGAGCAACGTAGGACGGTCAATTCTGAGTGGTACACCGCCATTTGTTTGCCTGAAGTCTTCGGAGAAATTCGAAAAACGAACAAGAGAAGACGAATCATTGTGCACCATGACAATGCGAGCTCTCACGCATCGGCTCAAACCAGCGCCTTTTTGACCGGCCAAAACGTCGAATTGATGGGTCAGCCGCCATACTTGGCACTGACTTGGCACCCAATGACTTCGTTTTATTCATACACATCAAGCAAATAATGCGTGGTCACCGATTTTCGTCGCCAGAAGATGCTGTTGAAGCATTCAAAAACCATGTTTTGGAGGTGTCCCAATCGGAGTGGAAAAAGTGCTTAGAAAATTGGCTTGAGCGCATGCAAAAGTGTATAAATCTTGATGGAGAATATTTTGAAAAACAATAAAACCATTTTCGTTGATAAATATTCCTATTTTCATTATTAGGCCAGCAATATATATAGCAGCCCTCGTACAACCTTAGGCAACCGAAGTTAAAGTTTTCTTATTTTTATTTCTATTTAAAGTTTTGTTTATTTATTTAAATTTATTTAAATCACTTACACAATATATTTCCGTTTTCCAGCTTACTATCAAATAAATACATATTAATTAATTATAATTTAATGCTATATATATATGCTTATATGCACTTATACATATATGTTTTTTCTGTCATTATATAATTTATTAAATACATTCTATACAACTTTTTAATAGTTTCAGCGCACAACTGAAATAATTACAGTTATTCATCTAATTAACAATAGTTACAATTAAAAATATATCATACATACACACACATACCTAGATGTTTATTTGGTTGCTTGTTTTTTAAATAATTTAGCGATGTTTTATGAAAATTTTTGAAACATAGGTACAAAATAACAGCTTACTTAACTGTTTGTGTAAGTATGTACGAGTATACACACGGGTGGGTAAAAAATACGAATATTTTTTTTCGATTAAAAGTCTGAAAAATAGGTTCTTGGACATCTACGAAAATCTCTCAGAGTATGGGCTCTTAATTGTCCTCGGTCACAATCAGACCCATACGCTTTGTTTCCTTACCCAGTCTGGAGAAAGCAGAACTAACGACGCGATTATTGAGGTCAATGATATCATCGACGAACTCTTATAGAAAATTGTACCGTCTCTATTTAACTCTGCAGCTCGTATTATTTTCTTCAAGATTAGATTGAAAAAGTCGCACGATAGGGAGCTCGGAGAGGTCCTTCTCGATCTTGTCGGAGCTTTTGGTATTGCTTTGCGGGGATACCAAGTTCAGACATAGCAACACAGAGGCGGTTCTTTTTCGTGCTGTCCAAAGCAGCTTTAAAATCTACGGAGAGGTGATTGAAGTCAAAATTTCTAACACAGATCATTACCAAGACTTAGCGCATGATGAAAATCTGGTCGATAGTAGATTTTCGATGGATAAAGCGACACTGATAAATTCCAATCAGTTTGTTGACGGTTCAGTCTTTTATACACTACGCTCGATAAGATCTTATATGCGATATTAAAGTGGCTTTTCCCACGGTAATTGGCATAGATTGTGGGGTACCTCCTCTTGTGGATTGGGCAGAGCAAACTTAGGTTCCAATCTTTGGTCATGCTTTCATTCGACCTACCATGTAAAGTAGCCGATGCTCACCTTGTTAGTTCTTCGCCGCCGTATTTGAAAAGCTCGGCCAGTAATCCATCGTCGCCAGCCGCTTTGTTGTTCTACAGGCGGGTAATTGCTATTCGAATCTTATCTTAGACGGGCAATGGAACCTCTATTCCATCGACATTGATTGGGGTATCGGGTTCGCCATCACCAGATGTTACACTTTCAGACCATTCTTTTTCATCCACTCTAATGTATATACACTTACACATGCCTGGGAGTTTTTTGGAACGTGTGAAAACTATTTTTATACTGAAATTACAAATTTTAAACGCGATTATTTGTCTAAACTTATTCTATTTCCGATTTCTGGTTTTATTTTACAGTTAATATACATACATATCGGTATAAAATTCTATAGTAATCACTGTATTTCTATTTTTATTTCTATTTAATTTTTGTGTTTTTTTTTATTTTTTATTTTCATACTTTGTTGTTGTTTTACCCTGTTTGCATTACTAAATCTTATTTTGTTTCATATTTATTTGAATAATTTTATAATTTCGTTTTAGCTGCTTGTCTTTGTTGTAATTAAATGCTCAAACATACAGACGCACGGTGTGCTTTCGTGTTAACACTAATATTTCTATATACTAACTGCTAATTATACATATATTTTTTATATATAAGATTTTATATATTACGCCATATATTTTATGTTGCTTCTGCACTTTTTCGCATTCTACTTTTCTACTCTAATGAACCTGTTTCAAATTTGAAGTTATAAATTCTGTTGTCCTTTGTATGTATTTGTTTTGTTGTTTTATTATTTTTTCTTAATTTTTGTTTTTCTAATTCTAAAAACGTTGAAGTTTTTGTTTTTGTACATTTGGGTTTTTATTTTGAGCGTATACAAAAATGTTCTTTAGTTCACGTCTTTTTTTGTTTTTCAATGGCTCCTTTAGGGTGATGCTTATATTCGCTGAGGCGCTATGTTCCACCTAGGAACTACGGGAAAATGTATATATATATATTCGTTAGGCTTGGAGTTAATATTAAATTTGAGTGCAGAAAATGTGAAAGGAAAAGAAAATAAGTAAAACAACCCATATATTCATTTCACTATATCGTCACCAGAAATGTAAAATAACGTAACATGACTTTTCATAAGTTTATAGGCGAAGGAAAAATGATATAATAAAAACCACTCATATTGAAACAAAATTTGAGTTTTGGTTTTAAAATGGTTATATATTGGTTATATATATGTTATATATAGGTTATATATAGGTTACATATAGGTTATATCTGACAGATGTAGCTGAAAATTTTATGCTACATACATATATGTATGTAACATGATGCCGTGAATCGTCAGCCATAAAAAACTCAATTTCGATTTTTGTTAATACGTTGTTTTGCATTTTAGGTGACGATATGAAATGCTGTTTTATTAACTATTTTTTTTTACAATTTTCGTGCGGATGGTAAGTTTACCCCTTTAAAGAGAAAAAAGTCTTATTATAACCAACTTTGAATTTATAGACCAGCGCAGCAAATTTTTGAAGGAAAAATAAATCATGTAAATATATAATTCATTGGAAACGAAAGTTATATTGACAAAAATGAAAATAAAAATAACTTAAGGGCGATTTGAGGTCGGGAAAGAGAGGTTTGAATTTTCAGAGATTAAAAACGGCTTATCTCGTTTTTCGTCCAAATTGCAAGTCCTGTAGGAAAAAGTTATATGGCAATTTTTAGGTAACGAAAAGAGCTATAACTTTTCTATGCACACATACTTCACATAACCTCAAAAATTATGTGAAAAATTAAAATATTCA
Source organism: Bactrocera tryoni (assembly GCF_016617805.1). Taxonomy (NCBI): domain Eukaryota; kingdom Metazoa; phylum Arthropoda; class Insecta; order Diptera; family Tephritidae; genus Bactrocera; species Bactrocera tryoni. The sequence continues at coordinate 70,276,501 of NC_052501.1, read as the reverse complement.
AAATTTTGAAAAATTTATATTGTAACATTTTTTTTCTAAGAAATATGGTGTAAATTTCGATTGCGATGTACCAAATTGAGTGTATTTTTTTATTTCAAATATTAAGGAAGAAACCTTATTGCGACTTGAAATCGAAAAAAATCCCAATCCTCAAACAAAAATTCGCATGTCTAAACGTTAATATTTTAACAAAAATAAAAAAAAAATTCAAAAACTTAAGAGAAATCAAAAAAAATTTAACAAAAATCATAAAAGTTTTAACAAAAGCTTCGGTAAAATTAAAAAAAAAACTCTTAAAAATTAAAAAAAAAAACTCTTAAAAATTAAAAAAAAAATCGGTAAAATTTTTTTTATAAAAAATGATTATTATTGCTTTTTCATTTTCACGTCTAAACGTAAATATTTTTACAAAAATAAAAAAAAAAAAAATGAAAACAATTTTAAAAAAATTAAAAAATGCCATAAAAATTTTTACAAAAAGTTTCGGTAAATTGTTTTAATAAAAAATTATTATTATTGTTTTTTTAATTCTCACGTTAAAATGTAAATATTTTAACAAAAATCATAAAAATTTTAACTAAAATCAAAAAAAAAAAAAATCAAAAATTTAAAAGTAAACAATTTTTTTTTATTAAAAATAATTACTATCTTTTTTTCTAATTTTCACGTCAAAACGGAAATATTTTACGAAAAATCAAAAATCTTTAACAAAAATCATAAAGATTTTAACAAAAAGTTTCGGTAAATTTTTTAATAATAAATTATTATTATTGTTTTTTTAATTCTCACGTAAAAACGTAAATATTTTAACAAAAATTAAAAAAAATTTTTACAAAAATTGATAACAATTTTAACAAAAATCATAAAAATTTTAACAAAAAGTTTCGGTAAAATTTTTTTTTATTAAAAATACTTATTACCTTGTTTTTTTTTTAATTTTTATGTCAAAACGAAAGTATTTTAACAAAAATTTAAAAAATGAAAAAAAAAATCATGAACATTTTAACAAAAATCATAAAAATTTTAACAAAAAGTTTACCGTAACTTTTTTTTTTTAGAAAAAATTATTATTACTATTTTTTAATTTTCACGTCAAAACGTAACCATTTTAACAAAAAATCATAAAAATTTCAACAAAAATTGATAAAAGTTTTAACAAAAATCGTAAAAATTATAAAAAAACAATTTAGCTAAAACTTTTTTATAAAAAAATATTATTGTTGTTTTTTAATTTTCACGACAAAACGTAAATATTTTAACAAAAATAAAAGAAAAAAATAAAAAAGAAAATTAACAAAAACTATAACAATTTTGACAAAAAGTTTCGGCAAATTTTTTTTTATAAAAAGTTATTATTATGGTTTTCTAATTTTTACGACAGATAAGCAATAAATAATTATAAATATGTGTATCTTAGCGTGAGCCAAAAATTATAACGAATTTATGGGTTAAAATGCACTTTCATTATATACAGAACAAATAAATAACTCCGCAATATATGAATTTTTGAACCTGCCTCGGGGTTTTTTCCTATTCAAAAACTCAACTACTGTCTGTATATATTGAGAAAAAGAGCAAACATATCTCAACAATATAAGCATTTTTGAATTGAAATCTACACCGGTGGGATTTTTTTTAACACAAAAATGCATATATTTATTACATTGTGACAAAAAAGTGTGGTACAAAGCCTTCGAAGACGGTCGAGAGATCGTTGAAGACATGCCTCGTTCTGGACGACCTTCGCCCTTTTCACCTCATGAAAATATTTGAAAAAGTGACGGATATTGTGTTTGAAAATCGTCACGCAAGTGTTAGAGAGATGGCAAGAGAGCTGAACATCTCTCGCGCGTCCGTTCAAATGAATTAGGTGGATTTTTTGGGTATGAAACGCGTTCTTGCTCGAATCGTTCCGATAAAGATGAGTAAAAGAGTACCATAAACAGGTCGCTTTGGACATGTCTGATCTTGCGAATTCGGATCCCACATTCATGGAGAGCATTTAAACTGCTGATGAGACATGGGTTTATCAGTCGAACACGCAAACAAGTCAACAATCATCGGAAAGGAAGGAAAAAAACGAGCCGAAACAAAAAAAAAAATCAAGACAAAGCTGCTCAAAACTCAAGGTTATGCTCACGGTTTTTCGATATTCGTGGTTTGGTGCAGCATGAATTTGTTCAGGAGGGACAGACGGTCAATAAGCAGTTCTATTTGGTCGCATTAAGGAGTTTTGGGTGAGAACATCCGACGAAACGGCCGAAATTGTGGAAGAACAATTCATGGATTTTACACTATGATAATGCACCATCGCAAAGAGCGACGATTTTGACCGAGTTTAAAGCTAAAAACGTAATGAATACCAACTATCAAGCACCATATTCACCAGATGGCTCTGTGTGATTTTTTCTTGTTTCCCAAACTGAAATAGCCGCTCCGTGGAATCCCTTTTCAGGCGATCGAAGAGTATGCCAAAGAATTTTATTTCAATTTTGAAGATAAAATTTTTAAAAATTTCTCAAATGGGTTACTTAGTTTCGTTTAAAATTAGTTTATTACAAAATATAGCCTTTTTTAATTTTTTTAAGCCCGTTTGTATGATAATTCAAAATATTTTTATTTTCAAAAAAATTGACAGCGTCTATACCTCACATTAATAATTATCATGCTTCTTGCTTGCTTACTTTGGCGTCTGGGTTTGGATAGGTTTTTCTCAAAAAATTCTTAATCAAACATAAAACTGTTTAACTTCTGGAAGTCTGATTGTATGGAAAAAATTTGTAGCATCAAGAAATAAAAAAAAAAGAAAAATTGACAAGCAAATTTGGTGTTAACAAACTTGCACTCTCGCTCTCGCGTATGAATCTCGCCAACCTCTAACTTTTATACTATTTTATAAACAACTTATACGAGTTTGTGTGCTTTTCGAATATTTATTATGAGTTTCTACACTCAAAATTTTATTATGTCTCATGAGCTTATACAATAATATTAATATTTTTGTTTTGTTTTTGTTTAAAAATTTTGGTACAATCATAATACTATAGCTTTTACAATAATCTCCATCGGCAACTTAATTACGCTTGTTTAATGATTTTTCTTCCACAGCAAAACGGATCTTGGTCAGCTGCCATATTATTTTATTTCCTTTTTGCTTACTGTTATGTTAATACTAGTGCTGTTATATAAATATTATATGATATTTACATAGATTGCCATAAAAAATGTTTAAAAATATTTTGATTATTTATGATGAAGTGTGTAAACGTGTTGAATTACAACATAAAATAATTTTAATAATAATTTTTATATAAATATTTAATAGAATATCGGCTAATAATAGTAGGAATTTATATTAGGCAATAAAATAATCATTAATTTAACATAATAGTTTTGCTTTAAAAGCGAGTAAAAATTATTTGTATTTATGTTTAAGCATAAAATATTTTTATATTTAAAAGTTTCGCATATTTTTTTGTGAATATATTTGCTACGCCTCAGTAAAATAGGAACTAAAAGCACCAAAAACTAAAATTGTTTATAAATAAACGGTGACAGTGGAGCAAAACAGCACGCAAAGCATTGTTTGTATTAAATATTAAATTAAATTTTAAATAAAAATGTAATTTAAGCTAAACGCGCAAACCGAATCTATAACTTTTTTTGTGTAAAAATTAATTTTTTTACAATCCGGTTCAAATTTGATCAGAATCGATAAGACTTTTTTTGTATTAAAATATTTGTTTTTGTCAGTATGGGTAAAATTTTATCAGAATCAATAAGATTTTTTTTTTATAAAAATTCATTTTTTTGTCAGTCCGGGTCAAATTTGATCCCAATCCCTAAGAAAGTTTTTGTGTTAAAATATTTGCTTTTGCCAGTTTGCGTCAAATTCGATAAGAATCGTTATTTTTCTTTAAAAAAAAATAATTTTTTTTGTCAGTTCGGGTCAAATTTGATCAGGTGGAAAAACCTAAATTGACGCGGATCGGACCATATAAACGGAAATAGAGGCGATAAGAATTTTTTTGTATTAAAATCTGGGTCCAATTTGATCAGCATCGATAAAAGTTTTTTTTGCAGAAAATTATTTTTTTTTTGTCAGTTCGAGTCAATTTTGATCTGACGGCATATTTAAAATTTACATGGTTTGGTCCATTAAATGTGTGCTCAACCCGTTTGGAGAAGATTTTTTGTATTAAAATTAATTTTTTGTCAGTCAAATTTGATCAGATGGTATAATGAAATTTGACTCGAATTCTCGAACTCGGCCATTTAAACTGTGCATACAAACTGAAACGATAAAAATTTTGTGTTTTCAAATAATAAAAAAAAAATTTTGTCAGTCCTGGTCAAATTTGATCAGATGGCATGATCAAAATTAAGTCGTATTAAATTAGTCTATTTGAGCTGAGCGCACAAACCGAATCGAAAAAAGTGTAGGTAAGAAAATTAATTTTTTTGCCAGTCCGGGTCAAATTTGATCGGTTGGTATAATCAATATTTATTTTGACCGTGTCAAATTTGATAGGATGCTGCTAATCAAAATTGACTCTAATTAGATTATTTAAAGTGTGCGCGCAAACCGGCAAACCGAATTGAGAAGAGTTTTTGTAAGAAAACCATTTTTTTTGTCGGTCCGATTCAATTTTGATCAGATGGTGTAATCATATTTGACTCCGATTAGTACATTTAAACTGTGTGCGCAAACCGCATAATAATATTATTTGTGCATTCAAACTTTTTTGTCAGTCCGGGTCAAATTTGATCAGCTGGTATGATCAAAATTAAGTAGAATTAAATTAGTCTATTTGAGCTGAGCGCACAAACCGAATCGAAAAAAAGTGTATGTAAGAAAATTAATTGTTTTGCCAGTCCGGGTCAAATTTGATCGGATGGTATAATCAATAGTTTTGTTAGTCCGTGTCAAATTTGATAAGATGCTATAATCACAATTTACTAGAATTAGTCTACTTAAACAGTGCGGGCAAACCGAATCTAGAAGAGTTTTTGTGAGAAAACCCATTTTGTTTGTCGGTCCGGGTCACTTTTGATCAGATGATGTAATCGAATGTGACTCCGATTGGTACATTTAAACTGTACGCGAAAACCGAATCAATAATAATTTTAGTGCGTTCCAACTGCTATTTTTGAGAGTCCGGGTCAAATTTGATCAGCTGGTATAATTAATGCAATAATTTTTAATAATGTGGATTGGTTAATTTAAAGTTTAAAATGTATAAACAAACCTATTCGATACGAACTTTTTTGTAACTAAATGAATTTTTTGTCAGCCCGGCTCAAATTTGATCAGCTGGTGTAAGTAATTTTGACGCGGTTTGATACATTTAAAGTAAATAATAATTTTTGTCAGCCCGGGTCAAATTTGATCAGCTGGTGTAAGTAATTTTGACGCGGTTTGATACATTTAAAGTTTGAATTTTTAAAATGTGCAGGCAAATTGAATCGATACGAACTTTTTTTTTACTAAAATAATAGTTTTTGGCAGTCCGGGTCAAATTTGATCAGCTGGTGTAAATAACTTTGACGCGGTTTGATACATTTAAGGTTTAAATTTTTAAAATGTGCATGCAAACTGAATCGATACGAACTTTTTTTTTTCTAAAATAATATTTTTTGGCAGTCCGGGTCAAATTTGATCAATATAAAAAAATATTAATTAAATTTTAGTGCGCTATTTTGCATTTAAGCTTTATCGGTAAGTTTTATGTTGTTTTTAATAAATTTAAATTATATTAAATTTTGTAAAAAAATATTTCTTTTTGGAAAAAATTTATTTATAATTTTGTTGCTTTGCATACCTTTTGCTACCACTGTGCAATTGGAATTTTAGTTTTAGAAAAATATGTTTCAACACATTTAAATTAAAACCGAAGTATTATTGTTGTTGTTGTATAAAGCAAATCTCCATATTTTAAAATATACATACATACATACATTTGTACATATGTAATAAAATTATCAAATTTTTTTAAGTATAACATATAATTAAACAAAATGTCAAAATATTGCATATTCATTACATACTTATTCACATCGATTCACAGTTATAATAATTTATACGAGTATATGCAAAATTGTCTGCTTAACTTGCCTGTGCCTCTGCCACAAATTTTCACTAATTTATTTACTTAATGTACATACATATAATATATAATTTTATTATTCACTACTTTCCGGTCACATGTCACCAACGCTGCTTATAATATTGTACAATAATTGAACTTAATTTATATTACAACAATGCGTTCAAATTAAACTAAGTGCGTATGACCGCCGGCGGCAGCGGCAGCGCTAACGCCGCGGACGCTGACGTTGGTGGCGGCGGTCCCATCTGCAGCGCCATAAAACTGTTAGCGCCCGCGTTGCCGCTGTCCGTCGCATTATTGGCGCCGCGTACGCTGGCGTCATAGCGTCGATACTGCCGTTGACGCAGACGCTTCAGCTTGCGTCTTGCCATGTAAAGGTTTTGATTGAATTCACGAAACTGATGCGCCGCACGTACGACGTTGCCGATGGCGTTGTCGTTGCTGCCGCAGTTGGCATTGTGCTCCGCAGACATCGCTTCGTTGTGTTGGTGCTGCTGCTGTTGCTGGTGCTGCTGATACTGGTGATGGCCACCTAAACCAATACCGCCATTTATAGCCTCTTCCACATCGTATGTGTCGTTCGGCGGGAAAAACATGGGGTTGGCGGCCCAATCCCGCCAGAAATTTCAATCTTGCATACCGCCGTTTTGCTGGCCACCGCCGCCGACGGCAGCGCTCATGGGCGGCGGTGGTGGTGGTTGTGGCGCGCCTATCGCGCCGGCATTTGCGAGTATGTCATTGGCGCTGCGTCGTTCGTTTTCGTTGCGATTGAGCGCGAGCGGTTGTACGCCGGCGGCTAATGCTGCGGCGTTCGCAGCAAAATCGTCATCACCCAGCGAAGAGGATTGTTTTGAACGATCCGATTTGCAGTCCTCATCCATGCCGAGATGATGTAGTGCCGTCATGCCAGCGCCGTGTGGCTGATGACGATCCGTGGGTGGGAGTAGATTGAGCATGCTTAGTGGCAGGCCAGGAAAGCCGCCGGGGAAGTCGGGATAGAAAGCGCCGGGAAATGGACCGAAGAGCGAATTGGGTCCGCCAATCAAATCGGGTTCAGAACTGGCGCTGCGCGGCCCGCTTGGTCCATTACCGCCAGGCACCATACCCGGCAGCGGTATGCCCAAGTCGAGTTCGTTATTATTTTTCGTTGAGTTCTCTGAGTTGCGATGTGCTGATTTATCTTTGCCTTCTTTATTCTTACCGCCACCCGAACCGCCGCCCAGTCCCAGTTGCAGCAATTCAAGCGGTGGACCGCTAATACAGTCCTTGCGCAGCTGTTCCAGTTTCAGGCTTTTGCCATACTTGCCGCGCACGTACATCAACAGCGAGTTGTAGGGTATGCCGAAAATGCGCGACGCCTGTGAGGTGGTCATTTTCTTGTTCCAGACATGCTGCAGTGCCTCGGTGAGCTCGGAATTCGTCCACGAACGTGGCGGACCGCCGCGCGGTGCAGAGTGTTGTCCTTTTGGGCGTGGTACTGCAAAATAAAGAGATAATGTTAGCACCAGAATTGAGTTTTTAGAAATATGTAGTAGCAAGCGACGAGCTTTATTCCTAGCAAGCTATGCAATACACAAATTATCCCAGCTCAATCGAACACACACTCCGTAATTCTCTACATTTATGAAAAAGTTTTCTACCAACACGTGCTCCACCTGCCCACTAGCATGCCGCACACAAAGAGGTTATCACCTGCCACAATCGGATAATGTTTTAATTTTGTCCTCTCTCCAATAAAACTAAACGTACACACACCTCGCCTCAGCACCTAAAGTTATGCCTGCATATATTTATACCCGCCATTTAGTGATGTGTGTCACTCCGCGTGCCAATGGCATTGTGTTGTCATTGTCTTTCACATACTCCCAGCACTCAGCCACGCCCTGCTGCGCTTGAGCCCGCACTGAGGTGTGCGCATTGTTTCTTCAACTCAGCGCCTCTAGACTCACCTCGACGTCAGCGGTATCAAGCTGCGCGCGGGTCGGCTTCCTACATATGCAAATTATAACATTTGCATGGAGTATGTACATATATTATCGAATGCGCCTCAAAGGCTCCTGCATATCAGTTGCAATAATCTCCAACACAGGTTGAGGGAGTGTGTGAGAGTGCTATGCTGTGTTGATATAAAGAGATTTGGAGATACTTGTATGCCATTGTGATATGGCAAAGCTTTATAAAGATAAATATTAAGGATTGATTTTAAGCGCCTGACGTGGGAGTACAATATGGTGCGCTGTTGAGGGTAAATACCTGGATATATGTATACATATATAAGCAGATATATATATCAACTAAAATTTGCTAAATTTTGCTTTGAAATATTCTGGACTCTGTTCTTAGAAACTTTACTTTCATTTGGGTTAGCTCAAATTAAGCGATCGCTTGCTTACTTCAAGAGTCTCAAAAAACAACAAATTCTAGTTTTTAGTATAGTCTATTTATCAATGACACTATTATATCCGTTTTGCTTTCCCGGTCTCAGCGGGCATGGTATTAACTCTGCCTCAAAAGTGGCTACAAGCTTTGCCAACTCAACTGCGTTTTCGTTGCTGGACACGTTTCTGTGACCGGGAACTCAGTGAGGTTAAAACTTCCCAATAGTTGTTGACTTTATTGGAATTAATCTGTGGTGTCGACAAGGCCAGTCATGCCTCCTGGCTATGCGTGTATATGGTTGGCCTTTTTTATACCTAATACTGTCGATTGAAAGATGCTGGCTGAGTTTGGTAGCCAAATACAAAAGAAAGACTTCGAGTTCATTGAAGTATACACCCGCCTCAAATTCGCAGCTCATTTTCGACTTGCAAATATAAATGGAAGTTGTACTCTTTATCCCTAGTAAATCTCTTCTGTATTCACATCTAGAGGGTATCCTCGCCCGAAGTTGGTTAATGAAATCTAACTCTGGGACGATATAATCCGATTTACTTAAATTTAGCTTGTTCAGTATGACGCTATGTTCATAATCCTTCCTGTTCAAACCTTCAATAAGTCGGATATGACTTAATAGTTCTGGAAACCCCTATAAAAATGTACACTGTATCCCATTTAATTTCCCGATATTACAGTGTTTCTTTAATGCTGCCCTCCAAACCAATGCTCCATATGTCAGAATTGGTCTAATCACGGCCGCATAAAGCCATATAACTATATTTACTTTAAGTGCCGAGTTCCTGCTAAATATTCTTTTGAATTCAACTGCGGTTTACATCTAGTCTGTTTTTCGTGGCTCATAGGTGTAACCTATACGTTGAGCACTTTCCTTAATCCCACTGATTGCTTAAGGAAGTATCCCTGATACCATCACACTATGTCTCTGCATATGCTACTGTTTTCATCTCTTCTCCATGGAGTCAAAATAGTTTTGAGTCCTTGCAGCGCCACCACCCAGGGAAAGGACACCACCTTCATGAGTGCCTCTATTTATCTTGTTCGTATCGCTGATTCATGTGATGCTATAACCATTTCGTACAAAAGTATCGATCATGTCTATCTGCAAGCCTTGACCTTGTGTTATTTCTATACCCATAAAACAGCCAACAATGTCAAGAAAGACCAAATATCAAATTCTAAGAAGTCACTCATCATCCCCGTCTTGCTATGTTATGTAGAGGAATGGACGATGACAACATTTCATTAGTCGGCGCTACGAGTTTTCGAGAGAAAGGTTTTGTGGTAGATTTATGATCCTTTGCGGCGAATAACCCAGCGGCGAATAACGCAGTCGATTGAACGATGAGCTGTACAAAATATACGACGATAGTGGCATATACAGGTCAGCGATTAAGATATTAAGAGACAGCGGCTACGTTGGCTAGGTCATGTTGTCCGACTGGATGAAAATACTTCACTTCTGCGAGTATTTGACGCAAGAGGAAGACCTCCACTACATTGGAAAGTCCAGAAAGAGAAGGACCTAGCTGCACTTGGAATCTCCAACTTGCGCCGAACAGTGAAACGGACGACGACTGGTGCGCTGTTGTAAACTCAGCTATAATCGCGGTGTCTACGTCAATAAAGAAAAAGAAGATGTCAAGAAAGACAGCCATTATGTACTGATTATGATTTGGATACTTTTCAATTACATTTATCACTGTCCTACACCAGTTTCTCTTGATCGACCCGATGGGGTAGCCGCTAAGCATGGAGGAGGTAAGACTTTTGGAGTGGATTTTAAAGGTAACTTTGCTTTCAGTGATATTAAAGATGAGCATACGATGAGAGAGAAAGAGTGAGACTGAGCTGAGTTCAAAACTTTTTTCTCAAATTCATGAAAAATTTTTGACATTTCCCAGCATTCGGAAAAAGAAATGTCATTAAATATGTTTGGATAGACGAACAGATACAGATAACAGAACTTTCGTATGGAACGCAACATATTTGTCTAAATTTGAGTATTAATGTTGGCTAGGCGCCACTTAAACATGACATTTATTGTAATTGGCTGCACTTATGGTAAACTTTGACAGCTCGGAGCACGCGTCAGAAATACGATTATGACATTAGCTTGATTTTCAATAAGTGCTGGCGCCAAGCTAATGCGCGAAGTCATCAGCGATAAGATCAATTGTCAAAACAGAAATCATAAAATGATAAATCAAATTAATCCGGCGTTTGGATATCGAAAAGCACTCAGAAGAAATACAAAAAAAGAAGACAGTATGTCAGCGGTCTTCACAACATATATGGTATGGCAGCAATAACAAAAAAAACATACCATTCACATATTTGACAATTTTCGCTTTTTTCCTTACAAGGCTTCAACACAGGTTAGCGTGCCGCTGTTGCCATTCCGCATGCGCACATTTAATCTCTTTATTTCGTTGCAATTATTTGCGAAAAAAGACTGAAATTATCAAAGCGCAAGTAATTGCTGTTGATAATTCGTGATCAGAACTCAACCATTGTTGTGGTATTGTTTGCAGCAAAAAAAATGCAAAAAAAAAAAAATTAACATTCAAGGTATACAAAACAAAAAATGACTGTTGCTTTTGGAAGATTTTTTGTATTATATGTAAATTTTTTTTTTTAATTTTTTGTAAATTTAAAATTTTTTTTTTGATTTTTTTAAATGTTTTTTGAATTGTTTTAAATTTAGTTTATTTTATTAACCTTATTTTTTCTTCAACAAAGCAAAACAATTTTTTTGCAACAATTGCTCTGCCGTTTATCGCATGTGCAGGATCTATGGTTTCATTTTCGTAAGCAACGCCGGCTCTACTACAATAATGCTACAACAATAAGCCTGCTTGCATATCGCACAAATATGCTAAATATTGAAAAATAAAGTAAAAATTGAACAAAAAGGCAAGTAAATGGCGAAAAAATGCGAAAAACTGCCGCAATAAACAAATGAAAGCAAAAAGTGAAATAAAATTGCAAGAGAAAAGCCAAAAGCCTTGCCGACGCCGCCATAAGCCACGATATTTGCAGAGTGATAAGAATCTCTGACGATTTCGACGAGTCGAGCAGCCGCCAACATCATCAGCCGCATCAACAGTTGAGTCATGACTCGCTACATATACATATGTACATATACAATACTAACTTTCATTGCTAGATAAACGTACTTATGTGCTGGAAGAAGTAGTTATTCATGATAGCAGCTGTTGCAGCGTACTGTTATTATATAAATGTATACATGTGTATATATTAGGGTGTGTCAAAATAGTTTTTTTACCTTATGCTCTAAAAAATTGGTTGGTAAATACCTCAAACTAACGTTCTACAAGTATGAGCTCTTAATTTATGTATTTGTCTTCTCTTGGACTCCAGAAAACTGGACACATTAAGGGTCTTAGAGAGGGACATTCCGAAATTCTCTCTTTTTTCGCCTACAGCCCTGATAACTAGGAGATTGCGTCACGGAACTTTCTTCATCTTGTCATCGATATCTTCGATTGATATGTAAGTGGGGCGAAGTCACTGGAAAAAATGTGCAGTGAGCTTTTTGGCGGATGGTTCGAAGCTGAAGGGGAATGTTGAAGAGAGAGTGTTCTATCGTTAGCTCGCATGTTTCACGTTTCTAGTCCGCGTACATACCTTTGAGGGATATAGGAGTGTGGAGAAGTCACTGGAGAAGACGTGCAGTAGGCTTTTTGATGGATGGATCGAAGCTCAAGGGGAATGTTGAAGAAGAAGTCTTCTGTTGGGAGCTCTCAAACAGCGAATGTTTCAGGTTTCCTGTCCTTGTACATACCTTCTAAGGATATGTGGGTGGCGCAGAGTCACTGGAGAAGGGGCGCAATGAGCTTTTTGACGGATGGATTGAAGCTCAAGGAGAACGTCGAAAGAGGAATCTTCTGACGGGAGTTCCCAATTTTAATTCGAACTGCCAGACCACTATAGTGTCTTCCAAGCAGTAGTGGCAGCCATCTAGGTAGCAGCAGATATACTTTTCCGAATTGAAACTTTTTTAAGGAAGATATCAATCTACACCGATAGCCGAGCTAGTATGCAGGATATATGTACGTTGCAAATTTTAAGGCGGTTAAGTTTGCAAGAAAGGCCACCTCTACCCAAATCCCGTTAGGTTGGTATCGAACAGGTGTTCCACTGTTTACGTGCCTTCAGACGCTGGATCTATGAGCCCACGCGTGCTCAGTAAACATTGGTCAGCAATCAGTACTTGTGAAGTTGCGAAAGCCTTTTAGCTCAGAGTGAATCATAAAAGGTTCATTGAACTGCTGGCTCTCTGTAAGGTTAACATCGGCGTAGTGTCGTAACTGGATACTGTTCCATTGGCACTTAAGCGCTGTGGCTAAAGATTTTGGAGGACGCAGCTTCATAAAGTTAGAGGAACGAAGATTAAGTGGAAACGTCTAGACACTTTTTCCTTCACTACCAGCTTTCGAGAGACCAAGGTTGAAGTATCTTGCTTGCCTTACTTTCTACGAACTCGGACTGTATAGATATTAGGAAACTTGATAAATTTGTGACCGATTCTAGGCATCTTGTCGTTATGTAACGGTTTTTTTTATCCATACTTATAAGGATTGAATGTCAGAAGGTACAGGCGTGTCTAACAGACCAAGTGGGATTATGGTGGTCTCACGGGATATCAGCCTTTTTTGATTTAACTAACCTATCTTAACCTATGAGCTCTTAATATTAATTGGAAAGTCCTTCGCGTTTAATATTTTTCGTATTATTGGAAAGAAAAGTTCATATCTTCTTATTAATACTTTTATAAATGAAGGAAATTGAATTCTCTACAAAAATGTTCTCTCATTTACTTTTTTCATAAACCTCATCATTCAAAAGTTACTAAAAGCTAAGTTCATATATTTCAAGTCATATGTATTTCTATTTAAACAATTTTTTTAATAAAAATTATTAAGAAAAAAGATTATTTTTTATCGACCCACCCTAATATATTTCTACCCATGATTCTGACCATAACTTTACCTCCAATTTGGTACAAATACCTTAGTTTTGTGTCTCAATAGCTTTTTATTTATTGATTAGCCATAGAAAAGTATACATATATGTACATTAGGGTGGCTAAAAAAAAAATTTTATTTTTTAAAACATTATTGTAGATCAGTAAGTTTTCGATTTATAACGATTTTTTTCATTGTGTTATAAAATTCATAAAAAAATTGCCTATTTTTCAGCGTAACAATCAAAACAAATCGTTTTTCTGACCCACTCTAATGTGTGAAGGTACATAACATACAAGCATATGAACTTACACATACTATTTATTTTGTTTTGTTGCTAGTAACTATGCTTGACCGATTTGCGCACAGTTTAAACGTGATTCGCGATTTGTAATGTAAGTCAAAGCAAATAACTTTTCAAATTGCGAAATTCTGCAATCGATTTCGGCAAAAACAATTCGATTTGGTCGAATGACCGGCCAAAGCAAATGTGAAGTAGATATAGTCAAGCATATTTATAAGTATATGTGTATATATAAAGTATATACTCGCATTTATGTATGTATATACTTATGTATGTATATAATTTGTGCTGCCAGACTTGCATACTTTATTGTATTAAAATTTTTGTATTGGCAATATTTACTGTACATAAGTAGTACGTTTGCATATCGATATAAAATATCGATTCAACTTTCTTTATTATGTGCTACCTTTTCGCTCGCAGTTATACGAAGCGGATATAGATATGTATGAGTATATACATAGGTATGAGTATATATGTTAGTAGTCTTCATATTTGTTATCTGAAATCGGTGACCCATTCCTATTCTCTGAATGCTGTCTTCCTTTGTTAACATTTCTATTACATATACATATCTATATATGACGTAAGTATGTACATAGGTCTGTATGTCGGTGTTGTATAGTATAATTGTGAAATTTGGATTTCTGCGATGGCTTTGACCTTAATATTAATTTTGGCTCGAGTCTATTAGGAAAGACAATATAAAAAAATAAGTATGGATGTGATATATTTATTCCAAACATAATCCTAATCGATGACGATGGAGCAGACATTCCCTTGCCCGACCATGAAGAAGTGTGGACAGCAATCAGCCGTCTGAAGAACAACAAAGCGGCGGGGGCCGATGGATTGCCGGTCAAGCTATTCAAATACGGCGGGAAAGAATTGATAAGCACCATGCATCAGCTGCTTTGTAGTATATGATCGGACGAAAGCATGCCCAGCGATTGAAATTTAAGTGCGCTCAGCACAATCCACAAAAGCGAGACTTCAAAATTTGCGCCAACTACCGTGGGACAAGTCTCATCAAAATCGCATATAAAGTTCTATCGAGCGTATTGTGTGAAAGATTAAAGCCCACCGTCAACAAACTAATTGGACTTTTTAAGTGTGGCTTCAGGTCTGGAAAATCGACAACAGACCAGATATTCACCATGTGTCATTTGGTATCCCCGCGAAACTAATACGGCTGTGTAAGCTGACGTTGAGTTGATCAAAAGCAGTTCAGACAACGAAGGAGTTGCCGTCGTTTCGCTATGTCTGAATTCGGTATCTAGAAACTAATGCGACTGTGTAAACGACATTTTTAATCTACTCCTGGAGAATATAATTCTGCTACGCACTTTGATTACATCGATATCATCGGCCATAATAACAACGTCGTTAGTCTGCCGTTTGGACTGAGTAGCCAATTGAGAAAGACCAAATTCTATAAGTCACTTATTATCGCCGTTCTGCTATAGGGTGCGGAGGCAACATTTGATTAGTCTGCGTTTTGAGAGAACAAAGAAGTGAAACACTGCTACTTTAGCAGCGGTGGAGAACGTCTGCAATTACCGCAGAGCGATGGAACGATGACTGCTGCACTGTTATATACCCGGCTATTGACGGTTTCAACGCCAATAAAAAGAAGAACAGGAAGTTACGCTGGCTAATTTGTTCTTCGAATGGATGAAAACACTTTGGCTCTGAAAGTATTGCGACTGTCAATACCCACATAGACCTACGCACAGGATATATAAGACTTCGTAATTCCAATTTGAGATTATTAATACGACCTGAAGTTTGCGTCATGTAGGACGTCAATGCTTTATGCGATGTTTAATAGAGACTTGATATCTTATTCTGATGATTACTCAACCTGTCCCTTGAACTGCGAAGCTCTTAGTTATCTAAGCCGAGTCCTAGATAAGGCCAGACATAAGCAAAAGCCATAGCTCCGAGTGACTTTTTCCTTCCTCAAAAACTAGAGACAACCTTAAAGGGTAATGTTTTACAAGATAGCAGAAAATCGCTGAAGGCTGTCGCGATATACTTCGTATATGTGAACTAGTAAATCAGTTTTTGAGACATTGAACTGAGAATTTGTACTTATTTTCTCTCCAAGAATCTGCTAGTTGCTCCATACGCGGAAATCGGATCACTATACCCCATAAACTGTTCGATCAAAATTTAGTTTTTGCTTGCTTATTTATACAAATTATTTGTTATAGGATCCAATTGAAACCAAAAAATGCTATTTCCTTGAATAGTCGTGTACTTCTCACCCTGCTCATCAAAGTGAGTGTCATGTAAGTTGTCACATTAACGGCATTAACGGCTCTGAGCTGAGTAGCTCGGTTGTCGAACTCAAAATGAGCTTGTCAAAAATCAAAAATCGCTGATTTGACTTATCAACAACGGACACATTTGCATACATACATATATACACACACATGCTGGTATGGATGTATAGTTTCTGGTAAGTAAATGGTAATATAATGGGCAAGGGGTTCATGCTAAGCGCCAAGTAAAAGCACACATAATTGCTTGTGAAGCGTGTAAGTGTTTAATTCACAAAAAACGATGCGTTTCTCTTCACGGCTATTTCGCTGCTGTCAATCATGTGACTAAGCAAGTTTTTCGAACTGAAAAATATATACTTACTATAGGTAGAGTTGTTGTTGCTTTGCGTGCCTCAATTGTTTTAATTGGTTTTCAGGCATAATCTAAGAGTTTATATGTATGTATGTTTGTAAGTGTGTTTATTTGTATAAATTTATATAGATTTGTTTGTCTGCGTATGTGTGTTTGTGCAACAAAGTCATTCTTCTATTGTTCGTTTGATGGGGTGGTGTTGTTTTTGTTGGCCGATACTTTGTTATTGATCTTGTTTATGGATAAATGTTAAAGGTGAATAAGCGAAGACAAAAAATGCATAAAAACAAAAACAACAAGCGCATAAGCAAGCGGGAAAAAAGAAATTGAGTTGTAATGCGGTTGATATGCAGAAAAAACTCATTAACTATTTGAGGTTTTCCGAATGTTGCACATACACATACAGCATTTCCCATCACAATATAATGCCTTAACATACATACATACACACACGCACACACATTGCAGCGTTTTGTGCAGTGAATGTGAAGTATCGATTTGAATAATTGAAAAATTGCACAGTTTTTATGGCAAACGATGCGTTAACTTGGCGGCAATAAAATCAGTGCACACACACACGCGCGCGTTTGAATGAAGAGGTGCATATGTATGCATTAAGTTTTTGTGCCGCTTTTTCACTTCGGCTGACATGCCTAGGCGCACATGCGCATTCGTTGGAGCGATGCAGGAAAACCACAAAATTGAATTTACCGCCTCATGTGATATCGAACGGCGTGAACGGCGGCGACAGTGACAATGACGCTAATAATAGCACGTCATTTGGACGATTGAGTGCATGACACCTATGTGCGTGTGTATGCATGAACATATGTACATATGTATATATGTATGTGGTGAGGTATCGATAAAAATGCCAGTAAATGCTTTGTTGTTGTAAATGAATTTATTTTTAATGGTAATTGGAGGAAATATGTTGAAATAATACAAACATAATTGCTTGGAATGAAAGCTTAGGTGAAAGCTTTTGTATGATATAAGCCTTGTGAAAGATCCTTAAAAGCCTAGTAAGAGCTCCAAATATGTACATATATACATTTTGAAATACAATGAAATAATAAAAATATATTCTCTTGGAACGAAAGCTTTGGTGAAATCTTTTGAGTGATATGAGCTTTGTGAAAGTTCCTTAAAAGCCAAGTGAAAGCACCAACTATATAAATTTTCGTAAAACACGACTATAAAACATTTTAAAATTATAAGAAGGATTAGCTTTTGAGTGTAATATGAGCTTTGTAAAAGCTCTGTAATGCTGTTTCTCAATCATGTAATAAAAAACGTGTAAATTTAAGTTTTTAATAAATATGACAAGTGAGGGCTGCAATTTTATGAAGTTTGATGAAAGCTTTCGTAGGTACAACAAATAATGAAGCTTCCTATAACAGGGTCTTAAGCTTGCACTAAAAAACGAAAAAGATTAAGTGTTCAAGAAAAAGAAAAACATGTGAAAGCCTTACTAAGTTTGGTGAAAGCTTTCGTAGGTAAAACAAATAATGAAGCTTCTTCTTATTACAGACTCCCAAACTTATAATAAATAACCAAAAAGTGTTTAACAAAAAAAACCAAGTGAGAGCTTTATGGAGTTTGGTAAAAGCTTTCGTACGTAAAATGAAAGCTTACCATAACAGAGCTTTAGATTTATAATAAAAAATAAAAAAGTTTAAGTGTTCAACCAAAAAAAAAGCCAAGAAAGAAAAAAAGCAAAGAACTTTATACATTTTCGTGAAAGTTTTAGTGGGATAAAAATCGAAAGAGCTTATGTACTCGACCACAAAGAAGCCAAGTGAAAGCTCTAAATTTATAAAGTTTCGTGAAAGCTTTCTAAAACACATTTTTAAATTTTAATAAATAATGTAAAACAAATAAAGAAGCATAGAACATACAATAAGTGGCAAGTAAATGCTCAAAGCTTTGGTCTTAGTTTACCGTATTGAATTTTAAATAAAAAATATCAAGTTACAGATTTATAAAGATTTTATAAGCTCTCATGTTTGATGTTAAAAATACCAAGTGAAAGCTTCAGCTTAATAAACATGTAGCAGCATGATGAATTTGCTGATCGAAAGAAAATTGTTGGAAACAAATTGAATGAAAGTTTGAAAGAAATGAGTTTGATGAAAGCTATCTGAAACATAAAATTAAAATAAAGTGAGTTTATTGAGTTGTTGATATTTCAAGTGGCAAGTGAAAGCTTAAGTAACAAAAATTAAAATCGAAGTTTGAATCAGATGAATGCATTAAAAGTGTAAAAATCTATAAACTTTCATATATGAACATATAAAGTAAAATATTTGAACAAAGCGAAAGCTTCAATGAAATAAGCTTTCACCAATATTTGCTCAGCTCGAAATTTAGGAAATATTAGAAATTTTAGCATATTGTAACAACTATAAGGTTCAGATATTACTTAACTACTACTTTAGTGTAATATACATTATTTATTACAAGCTTTCACCAGAAACTTTTACTGCACTTATTCACTACCACTTTTTGCAAGCGAAATTTTTTACTTTCAAGTGCGTTGTTGTCTCTTAAGTACCGCTAATTAAAATACTTTCAGTTACAAGTTCCTTATAAACTTTTCGAAATAACTAAAATTACTTGCACCCAAAGTAAAACGATAACTAAATTATTTAAATCGTTTAAAAAATAACGATTGCCATCGATCACTGATCGTCGTGTAGAAACAAAAAATAAAGAAAGATATTGAACGGTAGAAAGTCAAAAAAAGCGGAAATGCGCATGCCTACACTCAGGTGCCACGAACGTTGATCAACAGTAGCCCAACGGTTCAAGTACGTGAGCAAAAGTACAAGATCAATGCAGTTAAGTGGGTGCGCATGCGCAGAAGTGTGTAAACATGCAGTGGCAAAAGGGCAGCCGCTACTCAGGTGTGAATTTTGTACTTTTTTTACTTTTCCGATTAATTTCTCTTTTCGTTTACAGGCGTACGCTAAGCATTTGAAGAATGAATTAATATACCGTTATGCACTTTGTATTCGATTTATTTAGTTTGGAAAATAATTGGAGCGTCGTATTTCAGGTTCAATTGCGGGGTTAATTGCTTGTTTTTGTAAGACGCTTATTGAAATTCGAACGGTGACTGTAAATATGCCTTTGACTAGTAAAATTAGTTCCGTTTACTTACTTTTCTTGCCTTTGAGAAAGGGCGGCGGATGATCGCTGGGCATGCCACGTGGATCGGACATTTCCATTAGTGGGTTATAGAGTTTGCCTGGGTCAATGCCTGGTGGAAAGAGACCGAGCGGTGAGTCCAAACCGAACACTGAAAAGGAAGAAAAAATTATGAAAGCTTGCATTTTTGTAATCTAAACTTTGATATTATGCAAATTCTCCAATTTTCGACTTTTCAAATAAAATGGCGTTTATAAATAAAATAAATTTAGTTTTTAGTGTGAGTTTAATGAGTTAAGTAAGAAGATTTAATTTTTTGAGCTTTTATTCACACTTTTTTTTCCTGAGCTTTTACCTAAGCTTTTTTATGTTTTAAACTTTCATCTAAACTATGTACGATTTTTATGGTTTAAGCTTTCATTTAAGCTTTTTCTTATTTCTTGAGCTTTTGATATATATTTTTTTTAATTCCTAAGCTTTTATGGATTCCGTTATTTTTGTTTCATGAGTTTTATCCAAACTTTTTATTTCTATAGATTTTATTTAAGCTTTATATTTCTTAGCACTTTATCAAAACCCCTTACGTTTCTTAAGCTTTTATCTAAACTTTTTATTTCTTGAGCTTTTATCTAAGCTTTATATTTTGTAACATTTTAGCAAAACGTTTTATCTTTCTTAAGCTTTTATCAATTTAAGTTTTTATTTCTAGAGCTTTTATCTAAGCTTTATATTTTGTAATATTTTATCGAAATCCTTTACGTTTATTAAGCTTTTATTTAAACTTTTTATTTCTAGAGCTTTTATATAGGCTTTATATTTCTTCAAACGCTTTTGTGAAAACTTTTAATTTCTAGAGCTTTCATCTAAGCCATTACGTTTCTTAAGCCTTTATCAATCTTTCTGTTTCTGGAGTTTTTATCCAAGCTTTTTATTTCTCATGATTTAGATTTTTTTTGTTCCTTGGGCTTTTGTCTAAAATTTTTCGAAACTTTTGAAGCTTTTATCTAAACTCTGCACCAATCAATTTTTATGTAACTATAAATGAAAAAAGTTTATCAAAGGCATTTTTCGGCAGCATCACACTTCATAGCAATTTTACAGAGAATGTTACAGGGATGTCTTGTCGGACGCGTTGGACCCTTCGTTTTAGTCTCTAGAGTACTTGCACGTTAAACTTGGCGTTTGTGCAGGAGGAACAAATTCATGGTGGACGATGCCTTTGATATCAAAATAGACAATGAGCATCGTTTTCACTTTGGATTTGCTCATAATAGGTTAGGTTATGTGGTCGATCCTAACCAGGATCTTAGTTGCAGAAGATATCCTGCGACCTCCTCTAAGATAAAAGGATCTTGCGGTCTCACAGGAACGGAAGCACAAAAGGTTAATAGGTCCAGACCTAGAACACATGACACCAATGGAGATCCAAATCTGTCTCATTCCAATGTGAGCATGGCGAGAGTGCTCCTCTGGCTAGCTCCTCGGCCAGCAATTCCGCTATGACCGGGCACCCAAACAAGTGTGATGATGAAGTAGCTAGATGCCATTTCTAGTAAGGGCAGCCACTAATTGACTAGCTTAGAACGCACAGTTAGCTATCTCCGCGCTAGTTTTGTCACTCTGCTGTCGGACTGAATGCTCACTTTCCTGTAAGAGAGTGCACTTCTTAGCAGTACGTCTACAGAAAGCTTTATAGCAGCCACTGCTGCCTGAAAAAAACAGTGTTTCTGTAGCTTAAAGCTAGTATTGACGGAGAGTTTCCTACAAAAAACTCCAACTCTTAGATTCGACCCATCCGTGAAGAAGCTCATTGCGCATCTTGTCTATCCACATATGGCAGATGATCAGAGAAAAGGCCGCCACGACTAGAATATGCGTCGCAGCAGTCCAAGTTTTCAGGAATGCAGTTGAAGGAGGAGAAATTTTCGACGTGTACTTGTTCGTATCCCAGCTTACCTGAGCCTTAGGGCGCACTTCGCAGCAGTGCACCTGACGGCAATGTTCAGGGTTGCTATGTGTAAAATGGCGTTAAGTGCTTTATTGATGTAGTCCGCAGTAAATGCATCTAAGAGTCGTTCTTTCGATACGTTGAATCTTTTCAGCATGTGTAGGCTTCTGGAGCGCCCTACACTAGACGAATACGTGTATCCAATAGAACACTATTAGCTAGACTACGGTTTCGTAGAGCCAAAACATCATCTTTGGTGAGAGAGTTTATATTGGTGTTTAAAAAAGACGGTATGACCCACTGGAGGAGGTATCGATAGAGAGGCCGCTGAGTCTCTTAAAATTCGCGTCAAGCGCAGGCATCCTAAAGGACGACTTATCCTCTTGGACCTACTAATTGAACTCCATCTGGTATCGTAAAGCATCAAAACTGGTCTATGCGTGGCTTATTGGCCTACCAGATTAACCTAACCTAACCTTATCTTAGGGAAGAAGACTATTTTGAAAGTAAATGAAAAATCGGAATTTAAGATTTAGCTCTAGTAAATTTGTGCCTGACTCTTTAAACCGTTCGTTTGAACTTGTTCGTACAACAGTCTATTTATAATTCGTTCAAAGAGACTCCGTCTGTCTGTTTTGCGTAAAAGAGTCATTAGGCTAAAAGTTTTTCAACCAGCCAACTGTCATAATACCGCTAACGACAGCTGACAGCACATTTGCAGTTAATTTGACAAACTAACTGTTTTTCGTAGCACTACTTTCGCTTCTCACCCAATATACTATTTCCCCTGCCATTGGCTCTAGCTTTACCACGGCAGGCTGCATTGCATGTTTTCATACGCCAGTCTCACACCACATTCGAAAGCCGGTGGTTTTTAAAAAACTCGCAGTTGAAGAATAAATTCAATTGTGGTTCCATTTATTTATTTATTGCAACGGCGAAGGTGCAAACAGCTGTGCTGGCTGGCTGTCTCTCTGCCTCGGGGCTGATTATGGGTTGCAGAGTCATACAAAACGTACTCGTATCCGTACCTATCGATACACGAGCAGACAGAGGAGTGCAACAGCGCCCAACCAATACTACCGAACTGCCCTGTTTTGGCAGTACGCTTTCATGTGAGCCGTCGATACAGGCTTTCATGAAAGCTCACATACCATAGCAATATGTACATATGTACAACAACAAAGGCACACATGCATACGTGGCGTTGTTGCTGCAATTCGCGAAGGTGAAATAGTTTTTCTGCAGCACCGCGATTTATGATGTCTTCACTGCGGTTTTTTTCCAAAAGTCAGAATTGAAGTTGGAAGCCGTTGCGGCGGAAAAAGCAAATTTGCCCATGTGTGCTTTACCGCGTGCATATGATTGTCGGTGAGTGGGCGTTCGGTTGGGTGTGGGAGTGCGTTTGGAAAATATGAATTGTGAAAAATCAGAGTATTTACATACTCGACAATACAGTTACTCAACGGTAGCATTCTAGGGAGTGACATAAATCGAGGAAGTTCACAAGTGCTGCGAATAAATGGTAATGCGATTTGTGTGTGATTGGAAACGACATACATTTTTGTCTATTTAAGCTCACAAAGGAAGAATAAATAGATACACTAGCGTTCAGCGCATTTCAAAGATTTTAGTGAATATTTGAAAAAAGTTGAATATGAAACACTGGAATGATTTTGTGTGATTCTTAAATGAGAACTTTCGGCGACTTTAAGAAGAGCTTTTGCATATTGGGAATCGTTCATAAGTGAAAGCTTTTGAAAGTTTTAAGGACAGCTTTCAGAAATTGAGATGGTTTCGACTATTGGCACTAGAATTAGAAAAGAAGAAAACATTTATAAATGAAAGCTTTTGGAAATTTTAATGAGAGCTTTCAGAAATGGTGATGTGAGTTGGAGGCTGCAACATAAAAAAGTAATTTTTAAGTAAAAGCTTGTGGAATCAAAACAAAATCATTTATTTAGGAAATTTTAATGAGAGCTTTCGGGAATTGAGTTGTTGTTGCTGTAGTTCAAGCTTGAACAGGAACAAATTTTTTATAAGTCAAAGTTTTTGCAAATTATATTAAAAGCTTTTAGAAATTGTGATGTGAGTAGTATCAGTGCAAACCTGAATGAAAAAAATTATTAGTGAAAGCTTTGTATCCGCTCGAGACTAAAACATAAAAAAGGTTATTTTTAAGTGAAAGCTTTCAGAATTTTTTATCAGAGCTTTTGGAAGACGAAGAATCAAAACAGAATAATTTGTAAGTGAAAGCTTTCGAAAATTTAATTTTGGAGCTATTGGAAATAAAGATGTTGTTGCTGCAATTCAAATCGTAATCAAAACAAAATTATTTATAAGTCAAAGCTTTTCGAAATTTTAATACAAGCTTTCGGAAATTTAAATGTTTTAAGCGTTCAACGCTGAAGCGAAACAAAATCATTCATAAATGAAAGCCTTCAAAAATTTTGGCAAGTGCTTTCCGAAATTTACATGTGAGTTTTTATTGTTAAAGCCCGAATAAAAAAAAAATAATTTCTTAGTGAAAGCTTTTGGAACTTTTAATAAGAGCTTTCAGAAATTGAGGTGTGGTTTTAGCAGTTCAAGACAAAAACATTTCTCAGTGAAAGCTTTCGGAAATTTTAATGAGAGCTTTCAGAAATTGAGTACTGATTTGTAACAGTTCAAGCCTGTAGTAAAACATAATAATTCTTAAATGAACGCTTTTGAAAAGCATCAAAGCTTGCTTAAGTAAGATAGAGCTTTTAGATTTTAAATCAAGGCAATTTTATTTATTCGTGAAGTTTTCGGAAATTAAAAAAAAAAACTTTCGGATACTGACATAGGATTCTTGCAGTGTAAACCTGAATCCATGAAAACTACTCAGAACTGATAGCTTTCGACTATTATAATAAAAGCTTTTGGAAATTGGCATGGGAGTTGAGAATTACTCGTTAATAGCATGTTTCGGAAATTTCGAAGGGTTTCGTTTTATCTTCTCGAGCACTTCTCCTATTCTTTCGATCAGGGTGCGTGTGACTAAAATTTGATATATTATCAATCAGCATGTTTCAAAGTATACTTCTTAATTCATGAAGCTATTTCCTTAATTTCCACCCATACCAAATTGTCTTCCTATGACACGAGCACTCACTCATATGTCAGGAACTCCGAGGCAGACTTAAAAGCTCCACAGACACAAGGCATGTATGAGCACCTCTTTGGGTATTTAGCAAACTTTTCAGCTTTAGGTAGGAAAATAGACACATTTTGGTAAAATCGTCTACCAATCCACGCACCCACACACACAAATATCAAAAGAGCGCAATAAAACTAGAAAACAACAGTTAGCAAATGAGTAGTACCGTACGCCCCAATAAACTTTTAAGGTTTTATAAATTGTCGTCAGTTTTCGTTAACATTTTATATTTATATTTGTTATTATTGTTGTTATTGCTAGCGCGATTCATTTTAATAATATCCGCTTGGGGAGCTTAAGATATATTTACAAACTCTCAACATACAAATAGAGGTAGTATATGGCAATGCAATGCGAGTATGACATGCATGGTATGCATATGAAGGGTAGTGACCCAGTAGGAAATAGTCTTCAACTTTAGATTGCTGCCAGAATTCCGCAGGGTGTCTAATAAACCAATAATCCATTCGAGAGAAGGAGAGAGAGAAAGATAGATTTAAGTATAAAGGGCTTAAGATATCTTAGTTCTTGCAAAACCGAAAAAATTATTTACCCGAATGAAGTTATATCAAACATTTGTTGCAATTTGTCGACCTTGAATGTACTAACTTGTCTTAAGCATGGCTTATATTCTGGAAGATAGCGTCGAGCGCTAAATTTTAATATACAGCTCTGGTTACTTTCTTCTTAGGAGACTATCAACCGCCTTCATTTCTTTCATTTAGAAAATTTGTGAACCATTTCGAGGTTTATAGCTTTCTGGGGCAACAAAATTGTTTCTTCAAATATCTTCTTCCACCACATTGTAGAGAAAAACGCTGTGTGCAAAGTCACCCAGGCGATTGTGACGAGTACTATGAGCGAACGATACTATGAAAAGAGTAAGGAAGAGAGACGTATTTTCAATAAAGAGAAGAGAGAGGCGGTCTTAAATATTGATCAGAAGTCTAGAGCAAGGCACCAGGGAAACAAAGAGCATCTTTTATGCACTTGTCCCGCATTGGCAATACTACGTTGTAAGCATCTGGGGTCTCCATTGGAGGAGGTATCGATAGTGAGGCCACAGAGTCTGTTAGAAACCAAAACCGGTCTATGCGTAGTGACCTACCAGAATAACCCAACCTAATGTAAGTCAGCAAAAAAATTGTTTCAAACCTGTGACCGGCTTCTGTAAAGACAGGAATGAAAGCCTGATAACAAACATTCAGAAATGGTGAAAGCAGTGCTGCGATAGATGAAGAAGAATCCGAAGCTGATGGATTACCGGCTGACCTATTTAAAGCCGGCAGAGTTGGAGCTGGTTAGACGCATGTTCCAGTTCAGATCCCTCTCTCGTCGAAGAAAAAATATGCGCCATAAGCCTCTTATCATTCCCAACCTATTGTACGGCGCAGAAACATGGACGATGACGCAACGAGATGAGAAAGCACTTGAAGAACTGTTCTATGCAAAATCTTTGGAGCCGTCCGCGTGAGCGATGAATATCGAATAAAATGGAACCACGAATTGTATGATCTTTTCGGCATCATGGATTTAGTTAAATCATCAGGAATCAAGGGCGCCTACGCACACAAAGGAATGACCCAGTGCATAGCGACCTGTCTCGGTCCGACACACAGTTTTAGTATCAGGGAAGAAGAAGAAACTATTCTTTGCCAAGTGAAAAATTTCCTGCAGGGCTGTTATGAGTGTAACAAGTCATGCCACTGCAGAAGGAAGGACCGCAAACTTAATATGGTTGGATTGTGGAAAAATAAATGTAAGAATTTTTAAGGAAATGCGCCGAGGTAGAGGCGCGTAAGTTTGCAGATATGTTATGACGTATGAAAAATACCGCTAACTACCGCATAAATAAGTGGAGGCATATGAAGACATACATGAAGGTGCTGACTTACAAGTTGAAAAGCAATGACTTGGTGAGCGCTAAGAAGCCAGCGCATAAAGACTTGGAAGAACACATTCACATTGAAACAGGAACATGCTTATTTTCTTGCGCTCAAATTTATTTGTTTGTATGGCTGTCTACATGTATGCGTGCGTGTGTTTGTTGCCGGCAAAAGGAGTTATTGGCGGCTATGCGCCTACACCTTGCCGGTTGCTGCCTGTTAACTCAAATATATTCGCTTTTTCAAAGACATTTTGCAACGCGCAGTCATCGAACTAATAGAACTGGAAGACGCCTTTAGCTGAGGTGTGGTGTAAGGTGCGGGAAGAACGCGGATTTTGATGCGAGCGCAAAGGTGCGCAAATCATATTTTTTAACTACCGCCAGTGTTGTGTGTGTTTTTAAATCCGAACTGCATGCAAACACACATATCCTGCCGGCTGACTGATTTCATTTGTGACGCATTAAGTGTAGCGTAAGAAAATCAAAACTGCGCTGCAGACAAATCACACACGCGTACATATATGAGTGTTAATCTACTTGAGCGCATATGTATGTGCATATCTTCCGCTTTGCGGCATTTCACTTCCGTTCCTCCAAAATTCACATACAATTATTATTCAAGTCTTTCTTTCATTTGAAAGAAATGCGGCGCGCACCCAGCGCTCCTCGAAAATCTTTCAAAAATCCTTCAAAAAAAGAATGATTACCATCATTGCTTGCGCGCTTATCCTTAGCGCTTAAGCGCTCATCACTCGATTTTCTATATTTTATATGACATTTTTGCATTGTTGTAACAAAACAGTCTTCATCTGTTTAATGCGCGCGGCAACAATGTGTGCGCGCTTCCCATACCTTGCGTATAGCGCCAATGATTACATATATCCTGCTAGTGGCAAGCCTACACACATCTCATATATTCATATGCTTCAGCATCAATGAATGCACCACTTCAGCTGAGAGCGTCTACAATGTCTTGGCGCTGCTGTTAAGCATCCGCGCAACCACCACCACCGCTTGCGCCACGCCTATTTGTACGCGATTTTCATAAGCTTTTGTTTCGCAATTGAATGGCTGTGTCTTGGCTCGTCCACATCTCAGGCCGCTCAGACTCCGCGCGGACGCAATGACTGCTGAAGTATTCCGCTGCTATTTGCTCACATACATACCTTCATAGATACATATGTAAAGTTATGTATATCTATATGTGTGCGTTGAATAGATGCGTGTATTTGCACAAGCCAGTCTTATGAAATCATTCAGTGGAATGTCAATATTATGCGCCGCTATGCGCGCGTCCTGCCGCCCGCTGCACACATCCACAGCGGTGGCGGTGTCCTAACACTTGCGTCGTTTGCCGACAATGTTGCACGGATCCTTACAGCGTTGCATCCTGCGCCAGTCACTCCTTCGCCACAATATTCTTTCTTAAGACGCTTTCTTTTTTCACTTTTTTCCTTTTTTCCACTTTTCACTTCCGTCATCGTCAGCAGCGCTTCATTTGTTTCGAGCGCATGTGTAGAAGAATACTTCGAGCGTAAAATCTTAATAGAATTATAATTTCAATTGTTTACAAGTCGGCTGCTTTGGACGGTTAGGCAAATCGTTCGTAGTCGCGGCGGGAGACGTTGGAGGCGTAAACTGGTGCCACAGCGCCCTCTTTGCTGGCGCCTAAAGCTGTGCTTTGTGTTCGCTGAGACTTTGTCCTTGGCAGTTTCATATATTGTATAACGAACTGTTTCAGGACGGCATATGTGTTCGTGTCACTTGTGTCACGTGATTGCGGCAATCGTGAAATAATCAATTAAATTGATTAGCTTTATTAGCTGTCGTAATGTACAGCAGAACGCTGATTGAGTGGCATAGGTCAGGTTGTAAGCGATTTCAAGTTGGCCAAGTAAAGTGTGAGTATTTGTAGATTTCACTTGTTGATGTGAGCAACGCGCTCTACATTATGGCGTCTTTACCAAACTATCGGCATCTGACAACCTTATTAAATGGTTATTCAGCGATATTCTTGAAGACCTGCTTATGGTTGCGACTTGAAACTATGAGCCTATGTTATAGACCTATCAAAGATGCTGTTTAAGATTTTACTAAACTCGGTTATAAAAAATATTGTATTTTATTATAGTACAAATAATAAAATATTGCTAACTGAGCGCTAGAAATATGGGTTAGAGATTCCTGTGTAATTTTATACTATTCTCCTTGGAGAGATAGGAGAATAAAGACATGTTTAGAAGTTCACGCAAGTGAGGAAAGGTTTCTAAGCGCCACTCACTTGGGAGAAACGAGAAACGATTCTTTTACATATGGCTTAAGCAGCTCACGACTTCCGATCTTAGACCAAGTATCCTTTGGGTAACCAAAAAAAAAGTCCGCTTGAAGGCAAGCTGAATTGAGAAACCGAATCATTCCTCCCCAGCGTTGTGCGTTGGGTTTGCGACACGCCATGTAAAAAAAACCCTCAATGAAAAGGATACAACCGTCTTGGATGAGAGACCATTGCGCATTGGAAACGGCGAGTACCGCTGTCGATGGAACGATGTACGAGATATACGACGACTATTTTCGAACCAGTACCCGCCGGTGGAAGCAGAGGAAGAGGAAGACCTTCCCTCCGTTGGAGATATCAGGTAAAGCAGGACCTGGCTGAATTTGATATCTCGAATTGGCGCCAAATAGCGTAAAGAAGGAACGGCTGGTCGAGTTTCAGAGTTAAGTTCGTTTCAGTGGCTAATCCTGAAGTCGGCGACCGCTAAGTTCTTTGTGAAGCCAGACTCCTGTAACCAGATATTCTAAGTCGACAAAACACCAATCGTCGACAAGTAGCAATTACAAATATGACTGGCCGTTTAATTTCTATTCCCGCTAACTTACGGGGTTTTGAGAAATTGTGAGCTTTCGTGTGTTCAGGCCTTGATTTTACAATGGCTGTCTGTATGGAAAAAATTTTCGTCTGATACCTAACATCTTCTACAGCTCTTCGACATCGTAGTACTACTCAAGTATTTAAAAGACTCTGATGTATTTAGAGAATTCTTTCTGTTCCCACAACAGTCGGTTTAATTGGAACGTACGCGGATTTTCGTTTGACCGATTACTATCACCTTTTCAGTACCGAATGGTTCCCTCTACAGTCTTGTTTATATAAAAGAAACGTAGTCGGAGTTTGGTTTGGTCCATGACTATCACCTCGGCAGTACCAAATAACACCGTTCCCGCGACAGTTGGGTCTACATAACCTGAACGCACCCGAATTTTGTAAGCTTCTAAAGACTTTCAGTTCAGCAGTTTTGCTTAAAATTACTTCAACAACAACAACACCCTCCTTCGGGAATTCCTTCTGCCGTATTAACAATAAGGACCTTTACGACTCGACCGATTTCTTATACATTTAATTTACAATAATTGTCCAATTCTATGAAACTTGTGATCTATAATTATTACTCGATAATTGTTATAGAAGTTTTTTTTCAAGAGAGAGACATTAAGATTTGTGTTGTAGAGTTAAGGGTATGGGTAGACCGTCCTTAAGCGAACGTAGGACTTGGCAAATAACCACTGACAAATAGTCATTTCTATGTGTTTCGAACAACGGGTTCGATTCTAAGTGCTGAGAAGTTTACTAAACTAAAGAGATCATACCAGAGGTGTTCCAATTCGACATCGTATTACTGAGAGAATAAGTGTGTGAAGATTTAAGGAGAATTTTTTGAGATATCGTTCTGAAATTTTGCAGACCTACTTTTGTCTCCAAGAAGCTGTTTATTTGGCGAAATAGCCGGTTTCGGACAACTATAACATATAGCTGCCATACAAACTGGTCGATCGAAATGAATTGCTTGTAAGAAAAACTTCTTCATTTGGGGTCACATCTTCAAGAAATTTGGCAAGGGTTATTATTTTAGATAGTGGTGTCATCTCCGAAAAAATTGTGCAGTTTGGATCACTATTTCGTATAGCTGTCATACAAAATGACCGGCCAAAATCTAGTACTTGTTTGGAAAGCTTTTTAATTTGACAAGATATATTCACGCAATTTGGTCTAGATTATTGTCAAATACATCGCTATAATATCTGAAGACATTTTCTAGATCAGACAATTATATAATACAGCTGCCATACAAACTGATCAATCTACTTCAAGTCCTTGTTTGGAAGACTTTTTATTTGACAAGATATCTTTACGAAATTTGATATAAACTATTACCGAAGAAATCGGTGCAATATACGAAGAAACTGTTCAGATCGGTGCACTATAGCATATAGCTGCCATACAAACCGATAGATCAAAGTTCTTGTAAGGAATCTTTGTATTTGTGAAGCACGCTCCGGTATTTAATAATGTTTTTTATTGATATTTCCATTATTTAATCAATATTTAGTCAACCTCCGACGGTTCTATTCGAGTGCAATTACAGTTAATCTACGTAATTCTTAACAGAGAACTTCTTTACAAGCGTCTCCGGTGCACTTGCCCCTACTAGCTTATGCGACAACCATCTACAGCACTTTGTCTCTGCTGAAGTGTTCATAATTGCCAATAATTCGATTTCAATGCATTTATCCTCACACACATACACGCACACATACACACATAATTCATGCCACAAAGCTTGTCATGAAAATGTACCTCCTTAAGCTTATTGACACATTAGAAGAAGTTAAAAGAAATATTATATAACATTAATGTGCTTTCACTCCCCAAGGCGCCATACGCATACACAACAACACAACACGATGATGCATGCAACATGTGGCAGTCATCAAAGTAAACATTATGGCAAAGAGCTAAAGCATAATTCCCGTCTGAAGCATGCAACAGCAATGCTATTAAAAGTCACTTCAACGCTGCAATGCCGCCGTTAGGGGCGCCACACCCTCGACTCGGTGTCCTGTTTGTATGCAGGAGTCCTTCTTGTCAAAGCGCGTAATGTTGACAGAAAGTGTGTTAAGCACTCAAATGCAAACGCGAATGTCAAGCGTACTGTCAAAGCAAATATATTGCAACAGTCATCATGGCAACAATAAAAAAAGCAGAGAAACAACAAGGAGGTTGCAGCAGATTTGCGGCGGTGCCTATGAGTTACGTGCTAGACTCCGAGTGGAGGAAGGCTCTGAGTGTGTGTGTTGGGCTTAAAATGCGTTGGGAGACACAGTAGCAGTTCATGCAACAGGATGTTGCATAATTTTTTCTGGCATCCTTCTTGCGGCAGTGCATAATGGGCGGATGATTGTGTGACATGTGGGCGTGTGAGTTCAGTTTGCGGAAAGGTTATGTGCATATGTAGGCAGGCCAACAGTGGAGTTGGCCTCGTCGGCTTGGAAGCGAGCTACCAGTCCGACACCATAAATGTGCTCATACATTAGACGCACGTCGGCGTATTTGATTATCAAGGATTTCCGCTTGTTTTCATGCAGTTGATGTGTACTTTCAGTACTTTACTTACTCCAGCTCCTCCTCAAGCATCAACAACTTGTAACTTGTTGCATATGAAGTGCTTTGTTTTTGTCAATTGACTTCGGCGGCTCCTCTTGTTAGGAAAAAGCGAAGTCAAGTGCTTGAAAGCAGTATCAGCAAGCAGGAAAGGATGAGAACTTTGTCTTTAGATTCCTATAGGGAGACTTAAATACCATCAAAGTAATAATTGGTTACCTAACCCGAGGAAATTAAGATATGGAGGCTCGTCCAGGAGCCAATAACGGACCAGATATTCATATTGGATGATAGATAAAGACTTTCCTAATCTAAGAAAGCAGCATGACCAAGCTTTCTCTCCTATTGGCTGTGTACCACAAATTATTACCCAAAAATTGAGAAACCTACAGGTTTCAAGCCAACTTTGAAATACTATTGGGATCTATCCCAAGCTCTACTATGGTAAAAAACTCTTTAGACTCCATTTATACCTCTAGAACAGACTCTATTTATAGTACTTATCCGTCCTCGAAGAAATTCGTTTCGCTTTGGTAAAATCGCAATAAAAAATCAAATCCTATGAAATGACTACTGGTTAGTTTTGAGTTTCGGAAACAGCTGAACTACTATATCGGTACCAATTATAACATATCTATAACTACTCTAACTAGCTTAGTACTTACTGTGCGGCGGCGTTAACGTCAGCGCCGAAGACATACCCGGAAATGGTAGTGGCGAGGGTGGATGTGGCGGTCCATCAGGTGGATTGAAGTGTGTGGGCAGACTCATTGGTGAACTTGGCGCAAATTCTTTGCTCAACCGATTCATACTCTCCTCCAAACGTTCATGTGGTGCTGGTCCACCTGGACCACCGGGTCCACCGAAAGGCGGCATGCCCGACATACCCATCTGTCCAAGTATGCTGTTCGCATAGGCATTGTGTTGCTCTTGTAATTCACGTTGTTCCCGTTGTAGTGCCTGATCACGTTCGCGTGACTGTTGATGTGACACAGCGGCGGCTGCTGCGGCGGCAGCCAGCGACAGATCCATCTGATGTTCCATATGTTGAAATGGATTCTCGCCATTGGCTGCAGCTACCGCGGCGGCTGCGGCGGCGGCATGCATTTGCGCTTCTAGAGCGTCCATTTTGCATTGATTTTCGGCTGCGGTGCTGACGGCACGATCCAGTCGCAGATCGCGTAGGCTGGCCGTCGCAAAAGGGTGCATATTGTTCGATGAGTTCGGTGTGGAGGAGGATGAGGGCTTATTCAGTTGCCGTATATCTTTGAGCGACAATACAATGCGATTATTATTGTTAAGTTTATTATTGTTGTTATTATTATTCGGACTGCTGTCGACGTCGGAGGCCGAGTGACTGCCATTTACGGCATTTTGGTCTTTTTTCGTTGTGCAGAGATCTTCGGGACCGTCCGAGAGATTTGATAAGGACTTGCGGCGCAGCTCATTGGTGGCGTTGATAAGTTCTTCGATGTCTTCAGCATCCGGTATTACCTCATGATCATTGTCATGTTCATCATCATTTTCATCTTCTTGTTCCTCCTCTTCGACCTCCATGGAGTGTGCCACATTCAATGGAGCTGGCGAAAGTATCTCATCCGTGCGCGAATTATGCTGTTGATCTACGCTGGATTGATAAGCGTTCGAGGGCTTTTCGTGCGAATCGTCATTCACTTGACTGTCATTGCCATTGCCGCTGTCATCGCGGCGTGCACCCTCGTCCTCGTCCATCGGTTCAGCCAGCTCAGTTTTGATCACAGTTTTCAAAGCCTCTAACTGCTCTGCTTGAGCCTGCTCCAACTTCTCATCCAGTGTTAAAGGCAGGGGTTGTTTACGTGGCGACTCTTCTACCGGTGCCGATGTAGCTGATTCGTTTAACATTTCGAGTGAAAGATCACCGGAGCGACGACGCGGACGTGCCTGTTTACGTCTTGGCATAGGCGACGTGCAAACATCTGAGTTGATACTCGTATCCAGTGGCAGGTCCTGATCGCTTTCGGCTTCACGTTCCAATTCGCGTTCGAGTGCGCGCTCACGTTTGCGTTCACGTTCACGCTCCCGACGCGCAGACGAACCGAATAGCCGCGATGGCAATATAACTTTCGAGCCAGCTGTTACCATTGACGGCGATTCATCGTCGAAGCTCGAGCAACGCTCCAGTTCGGGCGACATCAACGACGTATCGATCATGCCAAAATCATCCGGCGAAGCTGCCGGTGTAGGTGTATGCTCTGGTACCGAACTTTCAACCAAACCGCGCACCTGCAGTGATTCGCCTGCTTGTATCAAAGTCTGCAGTCGTTCTTGTGGCACACTGATCTCGCCACGATACATAAAGTCCACGATCGCTTGCACCACCCAACCCTGAAAGTCCTTCAGCACAATGACGGGATGCTTGCACGGCGTTTCGGCGAAGACGCGTTGAAAGAAGGGCGAACACGCCGACAGCACCATTTTGTGCGCATGTATGCTCGTCTCGGCGCACACCAGCGTCACATCTACCAGCGTCTTGGTCTGTAGTAGCGCATCGAAAGCGCGCAATATATGATTTTGATGGTTGTTCCAACGCAGGCTGTAGTGATCTGGCACAACGCCATTGCTGCTTGCAGCGCTGACGGTGGCATTACTGGGAGCCAGTGCGTTTGTTGGCGCTGCATTGGCGCCTGCAGCTGTCACCGCTGCCACCGCAGCGGCAGCAACAGCAGCTGCTGTGGCGCTATTCGAGGCGGCTGTGTGCTGGCTGCTGCTCAATAAGGCGCCGGCCATGGCGGTGGTCGTGTGCGTGGGTGCTGTGGTGGCGCTTATCAAAGTACACGTTGTGTTGTCCATGTTGCAGTCTTTGCCGTTGTTCGCACTGTCGCTGCCGTTGCCGTCGCTCGTGTTGTTTTGTGTGTTGTGATTACGTGCTGTGGTCATCATCATGTTGAGCGGCGCTGGTGTGGGCGGTGTGTTCGGCGGCGTTGTGGTTGCAATTGCCGCGCTGTCCATGGACGCGGCCGTTGTTGTGGTGACTGCTGTTGCGGTTGGCGTTGCTGTGCTCTGCGCTTGTGACAATGACAGTTTGCGTCGTTTCACCATGTGCGGTGGCTGCGTTAACATTCAGCGAGTAAAGTCAGAAAAATCGATGCTTTCTGAGACGTCAAATCCACCGTAGTCGCTGTGCGTTTGTGTGTCCGTGGTTGTCTAACGTGTTACGCCTACACGTTGCTGCTGTCACACAACGCGAAAAAAATCGTATGAGCCTCCTTTCAGCTTTTGATTGCAGTTGTTGCCTTTGTTGTTGTTTTTGTCTGTTTTTGTTTGTAGTTCGTTTGCGCTGTCTCTGTTTACTTTACAGCTGGATTTAGCTGCCTCCCAGTACTTCCATGCCTGCTGTCTAGTCTAGTCGGCTGCTGTCGCCCGCTTTTGAATGGGAATTTGAAGCACTCGTTGTGTCTGCAATGAGATAAGAACGCGTGATAAGCTTGAGTCGTACGTATTTTATTTACTTTTTTTGTTTTAATAAGGCATGCAAAATGTTGCGTATGTGTTTTTTCCAGATTTAAATATTTTTTCTCACACCACACCTAACAGCGCTAAGACAATGCCGCTAAGGCCTAAGGATATGTGCCTCGGTATATATCCATCTAGCACGCATAGAAATAGAAAGGAGTCTACTACAACTACGCGTCTAGTCTAAGGGAACATTTTGTCAAGTATGTGTGTATATAATTTTTTTAGAGTTCACGTGTGTGCGTGCGTGCGTTCTACACGTCTTAAAGTATTCATGACATATGCTATGTGTGATAATATGTTAATGAGTTTCGGCATATATCATTTTAATGTCTTCGTTTAGCTGTCACAGCCGAATATTTCAGAGCATGTCACATGCATGCGAATACCCGAGCAACCAAACAGGTGAGAATTTCGGTGCGGCATTGACGACTGCTTAAGGCACTAAAGAGATAAATTGTTTCTAACAAAGGCCGGTAGAATATGATTCTCTCACTGCCGAAGTCAAGATAGACAGTTTTCTTCGCTTCGGAATGTCAAAAAATGTCGATTTTTTTCTTTTAAGAAAGTTACTTTATGTTAAGAGCTGAACTCAAGCGAGCAATACATTTGGACTGCTTATGATTAGACCTTTGTGAAGTTACCTTAGGTTAAGAGCTGATCTCAAGCGATTATCACACTAGGACCGCTTATGCTCAGTCCTTTGTGAAGCTGAGAAAAAAATCTTCAGTAAATGGATTTTAAATATTGACGAAGCGCCTTGTATGAATGTACAAATCTGCAAGGCGTTTTTGTTCTGTTCCCACAAGCTCAACTTCAAGTCTAAGGACACTTGGACTGCTTACGAACAGACCATTGTAAGGTTATCTCGGGTTAAGAGCTGAACACAAGCGACTATCACACTTGGACTGATCAGTAAATGGATTTTAAATATTCACGAAACGCCTTGTATGAACTACAAATCTGCAAGACGTTTCTTTTCTGTTCCCACTAGCTCATCTACATGTCTAAGATTGTGTGGTCCGCGTTGTTACAGCCTTTATATCGGAGCAACCAAGAATAAAGTGTTGACGGTTTTCTATTTTATCTGTTTTTAAGTAGCTATTGCAACTGACACCCTTTAAGATTCTTAACTCTACCGTTTCCCTAAAAATAGCGAAAGCCTAACTTTGCAAAGAGCGAAAGGTGTGTAGTTTCTCTTGCGACTTTCGTTGGGCCGGAAAGATCTTGCGATTGCACAGGTATGATACTAAACCAGCGTTCTCTAAACTCACGTCAGACTCAGTTAAATAATAGTAACCCAGAGGAGCCCCGACCAGTTTTCATTTCAATGACAGCGATGCTGAGTTACCCTCACTGGTCTAAGCATTAGCTTGACAGTAATATAATTTTTTGCTCACACAATCTCGAGTATGATACATACGGACAAAAATTATAGTACTATTGCCGCTATTATTTTCAATTGGAGAATTATTCGGAAAGTCTAAGTAGCAAAATGTAGTTGAAATGGGTTTTGGTAACCTATTAACCTATTAAGTAACCTATTAATTAACCTACTAGTTACCTGAAATGAGTCTGAAATTTGGTAAAATTGCACCTTTTTTATCAGAACTGATTAATTATCAATCGAAAGAAGGTTGGGCTATGTACCGATTTATTTTATTTTTAAGCGTCTTTTTTCATTAAAAAAATTAACTTGCTTTAAAATCTTTACTATGCTTTGTGGCATACCATTTCATGGAAAGTCTGGTATTTCGATTTAAAATTAGTTTAGGAAAAAATTATTATTGTACTAGTTGATAGCCCTGAACAGACTATATTGAGTTTGCCATGATGTTTGTAATATCCAGCAGAAAACATCGAATATTATATAAATTATATACCATAAATGATCAGGTTGACAAGCTGAGGCGATTTAGCCATGTCCATTTGCCTGGCGTCTGTATAAGCTGGAAATAGTGGCGCAATTTTTGAGATATCGTTCTGAAACTCGGCACACGTAGGTTTTTCTTGAAGAATCTGCTTTTTTGTTGGAATCACTGGTATTGGATCTCTATAAGTTGTAGCTGCCATACAAACTGACCTATAAAAATCAAGTCCTTGTATGAAGAAGTTATTTATTTGTGAAGATATCTTCACGAAATTCAGCATAGATTATTGGCCAAGACAACGCTGTAATCTCCGAAGAATGTGTTCAGATCGGACCACTATAGCATATAGCTGTCATACAAACTGACCGCTCAAACTGAAATCCTTTTATGGAAATTTTTTTTATTTGACGAGATAACTTCACGAAATTCAGCACAAACTATTATCTAAGGCAGCGCTACAATCTCCAAAAAGAATTGTTCAGATCGGAGCACTATAACATATAGCTGCCATACAAATTTAATCATGTAAAATAAGATGAAGTTCTTTTTGAACCTGTTTATGTCATAAGAAGCTAACGGTTTACCTTATTTTATGCTGATAGTATTTGCCAGAGTCGACTAGCGTCACATGTAGCATGCCACAAACTCTAAGCACAACAACAAGCGTGTGTTAGTACTCAAAAGTTGCAATCTCAGCTACGTGCCGCTGTGGATATCCTTGCGGATACGGCTAAGCATACGCTGACTTAATGACATAAGATTTTTTTTGTATGTATGTGTACGTATGTATGTATAATGTTAATGTATGTTAAATATAAACATATATGCACGCATGTACGCACACATTTAATGTGTGATAATAGCTGATGTATGCGTTTTATTTGTCTTTCCTGACTTTGTCTACGCGCAACACTCAACTGACAGAGGCGGCGTTCTTTTTTCTGTTTAATATTTTTTGGATTTTTATTTTATTTATTTTTTGGTGCAAACATACACTTGTTAAAGCAAACAGGGATGCGGAAGGTAACCGGCAGCGCAACTAAAAGTTACCTGTTTCCACATGCAACTCACACACAGCTGCCAAGATATTTGTATGTGTACGCACATGTTTTTGATAAATAAATGTGTGTGTGTGTGTACGAAGACGTATGTATGAATTAATTAGAATCAACGTGTCTATGCATGCGTGTATGACTTCTTTTGGGGCAATCTTGCTTAAGAAAGCTGCATTCAAAGCAGCAGCCAGCTCAACAAACTGATGTGGCATGAACGGCGCGGCATGCAACATGTGCAAGGATATGTTTGAAATGGAAAAAGTTGAATAGAGTTGAGAGGCAAACTGAATTTTACTTTAAAATGAGGCAACTCTCCACACAAATACACATGCATACATACACCTAGTGTTGCCCAAGCCTTGCTCAAGCGCTTCAATAAGTGCGGCACGTTAAAATAAAGTATTACTGCTGCGTCGCGGTAAACAGCTACCGTTACTCATGCTTGAAAGTAAAACTAAAAAAAGCAAATTGCGTAAAATAACTGTTTTTATTTCTTGACTGTTTGGTTAGTTTGCACTAAGTTGAGAACTGCTTTGCCTTCGCAGCAGCCGCAAACCGTAGGAAATGAAGGAGATGCGAAAAAGTAGAAAAAAACTTAAAAAGTAGGAAAATTGGTTGTAAAAACAAACAAGCAAATGAAAGCGCGCAAACAACAACAACAACTATGGCAAAGGAGGCGCTTAAGGTAGATCCGCGCCTGCAGCTTTCGTGTTGCAATGCCATATGTGCGTGAGCATGTGTGCGATTTTTTTAGTTTTTCTTTTTTTTTGTTGTTGTTGAAAGAAAGCACCTTGAAGTGGCATTACCACATCCTTACGCTTCGCTGCAACAATGTGCAATTAGTTGGCGTTTTACTTTAAATACAGAAATAATTACATATGCAGACACACTCACCTACATATGTCGGTATCTATGACGGTATATTTGGTTCTTTATTTATTTTATTTGTTTCTTTTATCTTTTTGCCTTTTTATTCAAATTTGTCTGCACTATCTTGCAACTTCGTTTAAATTAGCGTTTGCTTTAGAGAAATAATTAAAGTTCGAGTTAATATTAAGCTAGAGGATGCATTTGTTAAGCTATTGATGCAAATAAATGACGTTATATAAATAAATATTATTGTATATTAGGGTGGGTAAAAAAAATGTATGTATTTAAATGCATTTATACACAGAGAAAATCAGGAAGAATGTTATCTTCGGCTATATTGAAGCCATCGTACCCTTCTCAGTAGCGTTTTTGATAGCAAAAGATTATTATCTTGATTTTCATCGGTCTGTTTGTATGGCATCTATATGCTATAGTTGTCTAATCGCAACAATTTCTTCGGAGATTATGGCGTTGCTTTAGATAATAAACTTACCGAAATTTCGATACCTTTCTAAATTAAAAAGCTTTCCATACAGGGACTTTAGTTGAAACGTTCAGTTTTTATATATACAGACAGACGGACATGACCAAATCGACACAGCTCGTCACGATGATCATTTACACAAATACTTTATAGGGACTTAAACGTTTCTTTCTGTGTACTAACATGTGATCCAAGTAGAGGTACTTTTTTCAAAAGTCTGTTTTTGACATATCATCATACAAAAACTTACGCCTGAACATCGTTTAAAAATCGTTCAAATTTATTGCGAAAGTTCACGTTCTGTAAAGAAAGTGTTTCGCGCGCTTCGCTCAATATATGGCCAACATAATCGGCCTACTGATCATACTATTTGCGTGTGGCCTCATCTTGAGACCCAGCATTCATTATTGGCGTCCAGCACACAGTGAAGAAAATATACCCGCTCGACTTTCAATTTGCGACATCGCTTCGGTCTATGGGCTCTTAAAAAGTTCCAAAAAGATTCAACGCTTTCGAGTCAAATTTTGTTCAGCGATGAGGTCCATTTCTGTCACAATGGGTATGTAAACAAGCGAAATCGCCGCATTTAGGATAAAGAGCAACCTGAAGAGATTCAAGATCTGCCATTTCATCCACAAAAAACAATGGTTTGATGTGGATTCTATATATCAGCAGTACGCTAAACATTTTCTAGAACACAACCTTTAAATTAACTGATCATTTGGAGGCATCAACAGACTTAATTTGTTGAAGATATTTCAAATTTAAGTTTGAAACAGTGATAAAGGCATGCTCTTCATTCATGCTTTGCTTCGTTGAGTATAACTCGCAAATATTTATTTAATAAGCAGGCCCCTGGCTAATAATAAAATAATAAAAGTATTGTGTCCTTGTTTCTATGAAAGTGTAGTGCACATTTTCCACAAATATAAAACGGTGACAATTTTTACGAGATTTTTCCAAGTCATAAATAGTAACTTTGAAAAAAACAATAAACCAATAATAAAGTTATAATTAATCGGTGTAATTTACAAAGTAATATAATGCCTTTTGACTAAAAACCTCATTTATGCCGAATATAATCCTGTTTTTTGATAAAATTAAGTTTTAATTTTAAAATATTTTTTTTGAAATTTTCAAGTGACTGTATGTTTCAAACAATTTTCAAAATTTTGTCACTCAGGTTTTTGAAGTACATATTTCGAAAATCTCATGAACTTTTGGCAAAGAGTAGGTTAAATTAAGAAAATATGATACATTATATTTTTTATTAGCAGTATAACTGATTGTTTAGTTATAGTGGTGAAAGAAGTGGTAAGGATATCTAGTCTAGTATTAATTTTAACGTTTAGTTTGTTTAAAATCTTAAGTTGGTATTCTAGCCTCCAAATTTTAAGAGTATTCAGATAATAAAAGGTTTTAAAAATATCTTCTGCTTATGATTTTTCACAATATTTTTGAATCTTCAAAAGTTCTTAGACGCTTATTGTCGGAGCAACACAGGCGATTTAGTCTGAACCTAAACTTTTCAAGTTCTAGTTAGTCATTTAATTGAAATTTGGCACGAATATTTGTAAAAATATCAATCTTTGAAATGAGTTTAAAAAACTGTAAATTCCTAACTTGTAATATTTAAAAAACAGCATTTTATGAACTTTGTTCTTTCAATTTTGACAGCAACATTTGTTAAACGAAATATGCTGAGATGTAGATATTGTGATGACTAAGGGACAAGGGAGGAGATCGTTG
>NC_052501.1:70169932-70234833 GCF_016617805.1 Bactrocera tryoni | reverse complement strand
TAGTGACCAAGACGCGGCCTTTTTCTCGCTCTGCTACAAGAAGGCACAACATTTTGAAGATGTGTATATTTTTTTCCTTTGAAATTTACTTCTCGTATGCTTAAAATATAAATAAACAAGAAAAACGTTAATTTCGGTTTCACCGAAGCTATAATACCCTTCAGAAATAAATAAAGCTTGCTTACAATAACTTGATTTGTAGGGCAGCTATAAGC
The DNA here is from genome assembly GCF_016617805.1 of Bactrocera tryoni. Lineage (NCBI taxonomy): Eukaryota > Metazoa > Arthropoda > Insecta > Diptera > Tephritidae > Bactrocera > Bactrocera tryoni. Next base: position 70,234,618 of record NC_052501.1, on the reverse strand, counting down.
TACAGTGGTTCGAACTGTACTATTTCTTCACATATTGTACTATTGGCTTATAAAATAATGCATGCCAAATTTCATGAAGGCATCTCCTCAAATAAAAAAGTTTCCCATACAAGTAATTGATTTCGATAATTCCGTTTGTATGGCTGCTATATGCTATAGTGGCTCGATCTGAATAATCTCTTCAGATATTATATTGTTACCTTAGAGAATAATGTATGCCAAATTTTTTGAAGATAACTGTTCAAATGAAAAAGTTTCCCATACAAGCAATTGATTTCGATCATTCAATTTGTATGCCAGCTATATGCAATATACGACTGATATCAGCGGTTCCGATATATAAGTAGCTCATTGGTGAAAAAAGAGTGTGTGTAAGATTTCAAATCGATATCTCATCGCAGCTCGTTATGCTGATTATTTATTTATATTTTATATGGTCTTGGACGTTGCTTTCTGGATGCTAAGAACTTCATGGTAAACTTAATATACTCTTATTATACTCTTAGTATACTCGTGGCAAATTTAATATACCCTGTTCAGGTCATAAAATTATAGAAAATGGCTTGAAAAAAGTGCTGAAACTCGGGCTGCCCTCAAAATTCGGCTTTCTAACTCTTTAATTGTCAAGCAGGCTTTCTAAAATATTCTTACACTTTAAATTATACTGCCTTACATATTTATAAACTATTTTTTGTTTAAAAAAATATTAATTTTTGCCTGTTTCATAGGCTTTGGCTTAAACGTACACTTACTTTGTATAATATTTCACCACAGTAATCGAGAAAAATTTACACTGTTGTAATTTATTGTAATTTTGCTGCTTTTCTTGAATGTTTTATAGCTGCAATGCGTCACTTAATGCTTCGATAACCGCACACGATCACTGATTTGTTACGACACAGCACTTGCTGACGTATTTCGGACACTGCTCCCACAAATTATTGCACAATTCATTGTATTTTCATATTAGAATATCACATTTTGTTTTTGTTGTTATTGTTTATTAAGCGACTGCATGTTTTATTCAACACCACGAATGCATTTGGCACTAAAACAAAGAGCATGTTATTTTATTATTTTTTGTTTTACGATAAATAAATAAAATATATTCAGAGTGAAGGCGCTCACATGTGGGAGTGCATGCGTGCACACATGTGACTTTGGTTCGGCACTGAGCGACACGGCGACGCGCAACCACAATGGCACTGACGACAGCATAATTATGACAAGTGTGTTGGTCGAAAACAAACACATTTACAACATAGTGGCATGTAAGAGAGCGCACAAACACATACACACACACTCATGCATTTGTGAATGCATCCAGTAGCCTTGAGGCCTAAGAGGACATGGCAGTAAATAAACAGGAATGATGAATGGCAACAATCACATGTGAGCGGCGAAAGGCAAACACACACAAGCACAGCTGGACCGGCTCACATACAGTAGAAGCAACAAGGAGGTGAAAAGTGAACTCACAGTAGGCACACATACTTACATATACATATGCGTGATATGTTTGTGTGTATGTCATGCCTTGCAGTGCGGCAGGTAAAAATAGCATCTTGTTTGTACTATATGTGTGTGTTTGTGTTAGCGTGCATTTATGATTTGTAGGCGGTCCATGCACCTATTTATATTTCATGCGTTTCATTCTGTTTTCGTTTGCCGTCCGCAGCACAGACAGCGCAAGGACAATGCGCTGAGCGCAAAACAGTGGACCAACGGCGGCAAACCAACGCCATGCGTGTGTTGACAGGTCAATTGTCTAGTGATTGCATGTGTGACCTGCATGAGTGTGTGTGTGACCAGCGTGAGTGTGTGTGTGTGCCTGCTTAGGTTCGCTCTCCTACTCAGCTTTAAATTGGTTTGGCAAATGTTTTTCTGTCAATATTTTAATAGTGCACCTCTCGGTAATTAAGCGCTGGCCTTCACGCATGCACTTGTTGTGTCCTTACGGCAAGGTGTGTTGAATGTAAAGCATGTGTGTGTGTGTGTGTTTACGCTTCCTGGTATTGCTGCAGCAATAACTAAAATAAATCAAACATATGTACACATATTTGTCACAATATTTTTTTTCATAGAATTTCATAGTCAAGTAGCTCGAGTGGCCTGCGTCTTTGCGCGTCCTCAGGTTAAATTGCTTGCCACTTGTTGCGGTTTATGTGTGGACATATGTGTTTTTGTTTCGTTGTTGCTATAAAGCCTTGAAATATTTAGATTTGTTTGAGGATAATCGAAATTTCATGAGATTTTATTTATTTGAACTGCAAGATCCAGTTAATACTTTGAGGTTTTCACTCGTTCAATGCGAAAAAGTGCGTTCGCAGATTATTAATTTAATTTTTATGTTAATAAAGAGCCCAACAATTTTGGAAACACCCATTTTTGAAACGAAAAATATGAAAAATTTATTGAAATTAAAAATTGTTATTATAATAGAATTTTTTTAATATTATATTATATTTTTGTTATAATTATAAAGTTAGTTTTTTAAATGTTTGTCATAATCATAATTTTAATTATTTTAATTATATTAATTTTGGTCATAATTATAATTTATTATTACATATAATATAATTTTTTTAGTATTATTTTATATTTTTGTTATATTTATAATTTTAGTTTTTTTTTAATTTTTTGTCATAATCCTAATTTTAATTATTTTAATTATATTAACTTTTGGTCATAATTATAATTATGATTTTTTAATTATATTAATTTTTTTCATAATTATAATTTGAATTATTTTAATTATATCAACTTTTTTTTTATAATTTTTCATTATTATTATAATTTTTTTTTAATTATTTTAATTTTTTGTTATAATTAAAATTTTTTATTTTTATTATAATTTTATTTTTTTAGTTATCTTAATTTTTTGTTTTATTTATAATTTTATTTTTTTTTTATCATCATAAGTTTTTGTTTTACGTATAATTTTAGTTTTTTAATTTTTTGTCATAATCATAATTTTAATTATATTAACTTTTGGTCATGATTATAATTATAATTTTTTTGATTATATTAATTTTTTTTCATAATTAAAATTTTAATTATTTTAATTCTCTTAATTTTTGTTATAATTACAATTTTTATTGTTATTATAATTTAATTTTTTAATTATCTTAATTTTTTGTTATGATAATAATTTAAAATTTTTAAATATTATTTTAATTTCTTGTCATAATTATAAATTTAATTTTTTTAATTATATTAATTTTTTGTTTTAATTATAATTTAATTTTTTTTAATTAGCATAATTTTTTGTTATAATTATCATTTTTTATTGTTATAATAATTTTATTTTCTATCAATATAATTTTTAATTAAGTTCTAAGTTTTGATATTTTTCCAGCAAAGAGCTGTTATTATAGCTCAAGTATTCAATAAAAAACCTTAAATAAGAAGAAAAAAGAAAATAAACAAAGGTATCCACTCAATAACTTTGCATAAAGCAGCCAATAGATGGAGCAAGTAAAGTGCTTTCATGGCTCTGTGAAACTAAGTACTTTTCGAAATCGTGTGATATAATAATATCTCAAATACAAGAACTTGATTCAGTTCGTTCAGTTCGATATGTGCCATTCCAACAAATAAGCAGGTTTTTGAAGAAAAAGTTCGTTTGCAAAATTTCAGATTGATACCTCAAAAACTGAGGTACTATTTCGCATATATACAGGCATACGGACTCAACTAATCCCGTCATACTGATCATTTATACTTTTTCTTTTAGTGTATTTGGGATTTTCCGAAGTTTTTTCATTGAGTTACTCCTGTAACACTGCCATATATAAATTGACTTGTAAGTGTAATTAATTTGACTTCAATCAGATCAGAAAATATTTGCTAGCTGCCTTGAAAACATTTTCATTTTGTTAGTGGATTTCCATTATGAAAAATATAATTTTTGAAGATTTTTAGTCAATATAGTAGACATTAGATTGTAAACAGGCTCTGTTTTGGCAAGCAAAGATGTGTAATTAAGAAACAACAAGCTCATTTCAACAAAATAAAGAAAAATGTAGGCATAATTAAGGAAGAAGAACAAGAGTTTTTGCGACATGCCGCATTACAAAACATCATTGTGGTTTTATGTAAATTATATCGACTGCTTCTTAATAAACGAACACTACAGCACTCTACACAAGGCTTCGATCCATTCACACTCATTTTTGTCAATTGAATACTAATTGCACAGTTAGTTAATTATTTCAGCGTACTTATGTAATTTATAATTCGGAACAATTAGTATCTAATTAGTATACTAACTGTTGCGGTGCTCTTAATAGCTCAATTTTATGTATGGTTCAATAAAGAAAAGTAAAAAAGTATTAGTTTTTAGATTGTGTGCCATTCGTACTATTTCACACCCTTAATAAGTTTTATTATACCCTGAAGAGGATATTATAATTGCGCTGTAACAGAAGTTATCTTCATTTCAGGCTATTGAAAGTAGTTTCATTATAGAAAGTACTTGCGAAAAGCACTTTTCAAGTAGTCACATATGAAATGTTTAACAACCATACAGCAAATATTTTAATGCCGAAAAATAACAACAAAATTTTTATCAAAAACATTGAAAAGCACTTTATTACACAGGCGATTTCCGACAGTACCTACCAATACCTACTAAGATAATTAAGCAGCGAACTATTAAATAGCGCCTACTTCAACACAGGGCATTTCTGAAAGTTTAATTTGAATATTTTTTTTTAAATTTTAAGTGGAAAAATACTACCAAAATTAACTTGAGAAGAGTTGTCTTTCAAATTAAAAAAAGGAAAAATTAGCTGTTTATTCAGCTTTATTTATAGTATTTCTTCAAGCACGTTTCAAATTTGTAACACATTTTTTACTTTCTTACAATTCTTATAGAATATTATTGAATTTTATTTAAGATTATCTAACTGTAATATTAGTTCATTCAAAATATTTTTTGTATTTAATTAAAAAGGGAGATTTTCTCAAGACTTAAAATAGTTTTTGTATTTTTCACAAAGGTTTAGTTTCTCAAAATGCCTCAATTTGTCTGTTTAAGAGTTTTTTGAAGTCATTTGTCATTAATTTTAATGTATTTATAGTGCACTGTCATTATTTCTGAATCTCAAAAATTTTACATAAGTTTAGTTTCATAAATATTAAAACAAAGAAATTAAATTAATCTTTTTAGGCTTTGATTATAAATTCTCGTGCTATAATGACAACTCAGAGCAAGTTTGCATATTTTTGAGCGTTTGTTTAAGACAAAAAATATTAAATATACAAAAAGAAAAAAAGTTTTGAAAAAATTGTTTTTGTAATATTTTTTTCAAACTTTCTCGGCATAATTTGTTTCAAACTTTTTTTTTTAGAAAGACAAAAAATATTAAATATACAAACAGAGAAAAAAGTTTTGAAAAAATTTTGAAATTGCATAATTTGTTTCAAACTTTTTTTTTTTAGAAAGACGCACTTCGGAAGTTGTATTGGCAGAACGGTCCTAAAGCACCTGATTTTCATAACTAGCTTTTAAACAATTACTTCATTTGCTTATGAAAGCTTTAAATTTATGTTTTGAAATAATTTTTCTAATGTTTTTAATGTGTTTATGTACGTTTTGGAAAACAAAAATTTATAATTCGAAATTATCTTTTAATGTTTTCAATTGTTTCTTTATGTAACGTAACATCACTTTTCATAAGTTCACAGGCGAAGCAGAAAAGATATAATAGAAACCACTCAGAATGAAAAAAATGTGGGCTTAGGTTATAAAATGGTTATATATTGGTTACATGTTGGTAACATATTGGTTACATATTGGTTATATATTGGTTATATCTGACAGCGAAAGCTGAAAATTAAATGCTACATTTATGTAATATGATGTAGTGAATCGTAAGCCGTAAAAAACTAAAATTCGATTTTTTTGATGATATGTAGTTTTGCATTTCAGTTGATGTTGTGAACGTAAATTACCGCCGACGTATATTCTAAACTTTGAAAACTCAAAATTTGAGTTTCGAAAATATTTTTCAAAGAAATTTTTATAATTTTTTAATGTTGTTGTAGTTTTTGTGTTGCCTTTATCGCCCTAACAGCAGTTTTCCTCACTGAAAATTTGAATTTCGAAATTATTTTTTCAAATGTTTTTTGAATTGTCTTTTTTTTGTATACAGTATTAATATTGATGTATATTTTAAATTTTCGAAAACTCAAAATTTAATTTTTGAAATCAATTTTCCTTTGTTTTTATTTTAATTGTATTTTTTAGTTTTTTTTGTTTATAGTGAAAGCCTTGACGTAGTATGTCCCAAATTTCAGAAACTCAAAATGTAATTTATAAATTATTTTTCAAATGATATTCTAAAATTGTTGTTTGTTTTTGTTATTTCATTATCAGCCCAAATTAAAGTTTTTCTCACTCAAAATTTAATTTTCGAAATTATATTTCAAAAGTTTTCTTTTGTATTCGAAAGTTTTTTCAATTAAAATTTTCGATATGTCAAAATTTAAATATCGAATTTATTTTATAAGCGGTTTTTAAATTTTTTTGGGGTGTTGTAAGTCGTTTTATGTCGTTATAGCTCGAAATTGATATTATGCATTTTATTATTGTTTTATGAATTTTATCTTTGACTGTGTGTCGAACAGTTTTCGAAAACTCAAATTTATATTTTCGAACTTATTTTTTAAACGTTTATTTTTATTTTAACATCATTTATGTTTTTTTAAGTAAAAAATTTTTTAAGAATATTTTTTTCAATTTGTATTTATTTCAATGTAAAATTTTTTACTTAGTTAATTTTAAATATGGTTCATGCACTTTCGCTCGAAGCAAACAAGTTTCGTTTAGCAATATTTACGCTTGTATCATTTTAAAATGTCGCAATCTATTTATTATTATTGCATATCACTTCTAAAAAAATTACCGAATTTTTATATATTCGAGTTTTGTTCCGGCATTTTATTTACTAACATTTTTTTTATAATATTTTTTTGTATTTATATTTCTTCGCAGTATAAAACTTTCAGCAAAACACACTTTTTCTTGCATACGCGTCGAGCAACACTGCCCGCTAAAAATATGGGCACTTCAAGTCGGACAGCAATTGTCAACTGTTAACGGACAATTACCGTTCAAGCTGATACGCGAAGAAGCTGCCAAACTAACAGAGTGACAAAAGGCGAATGTGGCAAACGCCGTGCCGCCGACATATGCGTGCCACCGTTAGTGGGCGTATGAGCGCGCGTGTGTATGTGTGTGTGGCCTGTAGGGCGGCCTTACCAATATGATGCGTTGCTATCATATAGAGACGATCACACACAGGACATTTGCTGAAAAAGCGAAATGTGGCAAAGTGAAAGAGTTATTTGCGTGGACGTGTGTTGAACCGTTCAACTGTTTCGAAACGACTAATTCGAGTGATTTACCAAAAAATATGCACAAATGTAACACACGACAACAGCAAAACACCAGCACAAGCGACTGCGGCGGCGGCAGCACTAAAAGCGCCAACACCAACGGCAGCCACGACAGAGGAAGTATCAACAGCGCTGCGTCGCGCTCGTGCGCCAGCGACGTCACAGGATAGCGCCGAACCGAACGAAGCGCTGCGCAGCGACTGCGAGTTCACACACGACACACACGCTCGGCCCATATGCGCGCAGCAGGCATAAGCATGCGTGTACACATGTATGCAGGGTTGTAGGTGTGCTGTAAAGGGGGTGGCTGCGGGCCACACTGAGCAACGCATACGAGCGCGCGTTTACTCCTTCAGCGCTTTGTTGTTGTTGTTGTTATGCATATGCTCAAGCGCCTGTGTGTGTGCTTGTTGTGCGTAGCGTTGGCAGGCACTGCATGTGTTGCGCGCTTATGGGCGCGCAAACGCGCATGTGTCGTACACATAGACAATAAATACATGCATGCGGACGGACACATGTTATCTCATATAAATTTTGCTTATCTGTGCGAGGCATAAACAGCAACAACAAAAACAACAACAGCAAACGCTTAGCTACACTTGCGGTGTATAAAGGATATGCCGCGAGGTGGGTTAAAAAATAAATAAAACACACCACACACTGTCGTTAGTACACCACACAGAACGACACGTTCGAGCGCGCAACCCGACACCCGTTGAATATTACCATATGTATGTCAAAACACGCCAAGCGCCGAAGGTATATGTATGCCAAATGACGATTGCGCCAGCTTACTGGTTAATTTTGTAGGAGCGAGCGCGCGCGCGCTCAGAACGCAACGGATGTATGTACGCGCGAGTACGCGATTCGTATGCGAATGTCTTTGCGTGTCTAATTAAAACATATAAAATATACAAATGGCATGATAACAACAATAAAAACAACAATATATGCATACATTCCAATAGCGCTGTCAGCGCGGTTGACATTGGCTGCGCGGCGTGGTCTAAGCGTGTTCGGCGCGTTGCTTTTCGATAAGCGCGCATGTGTGCGCACATATGTACATGTGTCCTGTGTGCTGGATGAACATAAATGAGCACCTATGGCGTACATATAGACACAGTAGCTATGATTTTAGCGGTGCAGGTTAGCGCTGCGCGTTGCGTATACGACGTGTGTACAGCTGGCGGTGACTGAGGTTGGCATATATGAGTTAATCGGTTATGCATATGTGGAAGAGTTATCATTTTTGCTACACTTATTAGTATATAGCAGCATGTACTATATATACATACATATGTTCGTTTGTAAAATATTCCAGTCAAACGACAAAATAATACCATTTATATGCGCATATATTAAATACATACGCATGTATCTATTTAAATACACGCCACATACATAAATACACATACACATGCTGGGCAATAAAGGATAGACAACACAGTAAAAAAATCAACCCCAAAAGTCTGCAGCAGCACAAAATTAAGCGCTGATAAGCAATGTGTTAGCAGCGCTCTGCTGCCAGCGTCAGCGCCAGCGCCAACGCCAACAGCGACGCTATCATCCCTTCCATTGACAGTGTGACTGTGCTGATACATGTTGTTGTTGTTGTATGACTTACACACGTTTGTCACACGCTTCATGCTACACCTTCTACTCATATTGCTCATTTAAATAAGCAAACCGCTGAACTCGTCCGTGTGTTAGAGGGTTTCCAGAGAGAAAATTATTGTATTTTTGTATGTCTTTTTTTTATTGGCACATCACTTTCGTGCGCATATGTATTTAATATTGTAGGTACTACTCATATACGCATGCATGTTTCCCTCTTATTATCCTCTCAATTATGAGCAGGCACTTTTTTGTTAAGGGTTTTTAGGGTGATATGAGATTTATCTTCGTTATTTAGATCTTGTGGTAAGATGCTGCTAAATGAGGACATCACTGAACTGAAAAAAAGAAGCGAAGGAAGTAATAGCTTGAAAAAACTTACTTCCGACGGAAATCACAAAAAAGTGGGCTTAAATTTGCATTAGATATTTGTTGGAAGAATTAAAATTTTTTTATTTTAATTTTTTTTTTCAAAATTTTTTTATTTATTTACGATATTGCACAAATAAATATTTTTGTATGAACTTCACCAAGAGTACTGAATGGTTCAGAGAGGACATAATAGAGTGAGGGGTTGTATTTACACAAAATATTATTTGGAAGAATCAAAAAAAAAAATTTTTCTAAATGATTTTTTATTTTTTTTTTCAAATTTAAAAAAAAAATTTAATTTTCAAAATGATTTTTTAATTTTCTTTCAAATTTAAAAAAAAAATTCAAAATTTTTGTTTTCAAAAATTTTTTTTTTTTAAATTTTTCTGTTTAAAATTTTTTTTTGATGCCATATTAGATGTGGTTAAAGTATTTATGTGCCTAAAATGTCTTATTCACTTGCTTATTATCTCGCAGTTTGCAGAAATAAAATTGTTTGTAGGAACTTCACCAGGAGCACAGAGTGGTTCAGAAAGAACGTAATAGAGTGAGGGGATTTTAGTACCGGTGGTTTCACAATGGGCCTCTTGCGTCGTCAGACATCCACTATTGGACTTACTTTCTAAAATGATTATGTATTTGGAATACTTTTGTTATAATATGGTTTTTGATAATATTATTAGAATTTATAGGAAGTGAATTAGGGCACCTTTGGACCCAGAACTAAAAATGTTACTTCTTAAATTCTTCTTAACTTGAAATAAAATTTTAGATCTTAAGTGGGTTTATGACGCCCAACACCTCCAAGTGGATTATTAGAGGTTATATTCACTACCTGGGTGAAAAATATCGTTTTTTCGTCTTTTCCTGATCTTACGTTTACAACCGATCCTCTTTGAATTTGCGTTTATAATTTTGAAATCCTTTGATTCCAGGAGGACTTTCGAAAAAGGTATGAGGCGGTGAGGTGGATTCTGATGCTTTATACTGTCTAAAATTTAGAAACCAATTGTGATCAAATAGCGGCTTCCCGCAATAAAGTGGCTTAAAAACCTAAATTATCAAAAATGTCATCCTTTGTATCAGTATCTGAAGTCGAGTGAAATTTTCAACTAGATCCGTCCAGTATCTGACATACTATATATCCAAAGTCGAGTGAAAATTTCAAGTCGCTCCAACCAACTTTGAAAACAGCGTTTCGCAAAAAACAAAAACTTATTTTTAAAATTCTTAAGTAAACACCTTAAGGGGGTGTTCTAGACCAGAAATATGATAAAAATCGATTTTTTTCATATATCAATGTGTGCGTTGGTTGAAAAGCGAGAAGCAAAGCATCAAACTGCAGGCGGTCTCACTTAGATTATCATTAAATTGGGCCAATGTGCTCCCGGGTGGTAACCATATTAAGCTTAATCCAGCAACTCAGTGAATTTCGTAAAAAAATCTAATTGTTTTCGAGCTTTTCTAGGTGCTCAATGTGACTTAAGTTGAAGCATTGAGAGCCGTGCTTTCACACGGCGGAAGGCTGGGTATTCGCATAGAAAATGTTCCAGAGTATCATCATGCTCCACTTTTCCCATTTTCCGAAGGTGCCGTCTTAAGGGTAGATACACTGTGATGACCTCTACAATGTCACTTTTGCTTAGGAACATGAACTTTTTGGGCTGTCTACCCTCAACACTACCCCAAAATAACTTTTTCCCAGTATCACTTGTGTGCCAAGAACTGAGATGTTCCTCTAGAGTCCATTTCTTCAAACAACCCTTGAAGGAGCTGAATGGCCTGTGGCAGCTTAGAACAATAGTACCTCTAACTGCTCCCGAGCAGACCAGCGCATCTGTCTTCTCTTTCCTTCTATACTCATATGACCTGACACCTAGTTGATGTCAACTATGTTACCTGCTAAGAGTCTAGTTACTGTCTGCTTACATAACCTGACACAGTGAGGCTTAGTATTCATTCTACGTTTAGTTTTAATTGCAGCTTGTCTATTCGCTAAGGGTTATGGTCTTGCTGGTTAGAGCTATGGTCCACTTGAGGCCTTCTGTTATACCTACAGTTTCGGCCTGAAATACTGAATTGCGATCATTTGGTTTGAAGTGACCTTCTGCATATGGATTACTACCGAAGTAGCTGTTTCTATTCCTATTTCACCCTTTGATCCGTCGGTGAATTTGTACATTTCGCCGTTGAAACTGTAGATCACACAATCATTGGTCCATTTTTCCCTGTTTCGATAGTTTTTATATGCAAAAATATTTCCCTTTCTAATATTCTTTTAATATCTGAAACAAGGCCGAGAAAGTGGCCGCTTTTTCTCTTACTTTAAGGAAAAAAATACTTATCAATATAAATTATCTTTTAATATAGCATTGTTGGTGATAATAAAATAATTGAATATAAGTCATGTTCAACAATGGAAGGTTGTGGATTCTGATTCCGGTTTAAATAAAATGTCTAAGTCTGTTTAAAGTATAGAAGTCTATTAAAAAATTTGAAATATAAACCATATATTTTATGTATTTCTAGCAGTGTTCGATTCGCCACTTTCTGCTAGCTTTTAAGACCCTTTTTTAACAATATTAATTATCAAACAAAACAATACAACAGAGACTCAAATATCTCAGTATAGTCGCATAACCTGCTTCGGTTTTATCGCTTCTTGATTATGAGACTTGCTTGTTCGATTCACCACACTCGTGGTTATAAAGAAAAATGTCGCTTTCTACCTTCATCTACCGTAAGAAAGTCGTTTTTACAGATTGTACCTTATAATCTACTTCAGTTTTATGGCTTCTTGATTATGAGACTTGCTTGTTCGATTCACCACACTCCTAGTTATGAAGAAAATAAGTCTTTTTGTACTTGCATACATTTACCGTAGGGAATTCGCTTTGCAGATTGCGTTCTTTTCTGATATAAAATCCTGTAAAATGTAGAGCTACCCGAAAACGATCAAAGACCCCAAAATAGGAACATTTGATGTGCGTTAATGTGACCACAGAACAACAGCAGCAATACCACCCACAAGTAAGACAACAACCCACCCTAATGCGAGCACACAACCCATTTGCCTGCACGAACTGTGAATGAGAGCGCTGCGTTGACAAGCACACCACCACCACCCCCGACCCAAGCGCCAATCCCTTCGCAACGCAAAATGAGACTTTTATGAGTGAATGAACGGTGTAAACAACGCCAGCGACTACAACAACGTCAACAGCGACCGCGCTGCCAGCTACGGACTTCGGAAGCAGCTGATGTTAATGTGCGCTCCACACGAATATATTACATCAAATATAATTATATTGTCCGTACACTCGTATATTATCGTATGCCGAGGTGCATGTATGTAATATTCTCTACCCGCTATTTGCATGTGTTTGGGGATGGCTACAACATATTTACCAGCGTCGCACATTTGACTTGCGACACGATGCGACGAGCGATGAACGGAAGCACGAAGTGGCGAGTAAGTGCGAATAGGGACATATGTACGAGTCCGTTATACGGGTGCCATCTCTTTTTCACATGCGCCGCACACGAGTGACGAGTAACGGTAATACACGAATGTGATTGCGAATGCCAATATACGGATATATGCACACACATACATATGTATGTAGAGGGAATGCACGAATCTGCTCGTATGCGAGCATAGAGGACCTGTGTATGAATAAATATATGTATGTATAGGGTATGCAGTATCTTATGGGTATATGGTGGGTTGAAGTGACATGTCTATATGTATGTATGTGTGTGTGTGTGGAATTGTGTATGAGAGCACGGATGTAGCGAGTTATTATCTATTTCGTTCATACGTTGTATTGCGAGAACATTAGCGCATTGTTGTATTTTTTGTTGTTGTTGTTGCAATTGTACATAACCTGCGCTGGAAAATACACAACATATCGCATACGCGCATTCACATATGCGAAAGAGTGCGCATGAAAGAGAGCGCGCGACCGCAAAAAATACAGTTAAGCGCATGGACGAGCGAGTGAGCAGCAGACAGTGGTGCCAAGCTGTCAAGCAGGAGCAAAAAAAAAATTGTGTGGAAAAATCGGAAAATGTGAAAAACTGTATGTGTGCCGAAAACGCGTATGCGAAAACAACCCCCATCACGCACACACACACAGACGCACACACGGATATAAGACATATGAGGCATGCAGGATTTGCAGTTACTGCTATATTCGCACATTTAGCGGTGGTGTGGGGGATTATGCTTGGTATACGCATATGTAAGTATGAATTTTTATGTGAATGTGTGTATGTTTTTGGCAATGTGAGCGTGTTGTATTGTGTTTGGTATTTGGCAATATTGCCATTGGAAAATTGCGGAAAAGCATACACAATACAATCATAGCATGCATACATACATATCTAAGTATGTGTCTGTATTCAGGTATACTTTAAGCCGTGCAGCCCTCAATTCCCCCGCCAGCGTTACGATTTTCATAGGCTGTCGCTGTTGCATGCATGAAATTGCCATATGGGGAGATATATGTATATGTATATATCTACATATATACATACATATGTATATTTAGTTATGTATTACTGCTCCTCATGCTCCTTCGTCCTTGCTTTGTATGCAATTAAAAACAAATATACATACATATATAAGTACATATTTCCTTATACGTATTCATATATTCGTGCTCGTTTAACATATCCGCTTCCATATGGACGTATAACGCCCCACAAGCCCTCAACCGCTCGAAATTGAAGCCATATCCGTAGCCTTCAGTAGCGCACCAGTAGCATTCGCCTATTTGCACATACTCTGCATCATTTACACATATAAAGTTGCATCCATATATCCAGATAAGTATGTATATTATATATATTTATGCGCAATAAATTTATGTATATATTAGGGTGGATCAATTTTTTTGTATTCAAAAATTTATTTTTTCTTTTCTAATTTTTTTTTTTTGGATACCGTGAAATATCGTTTAATATAATATGACGAGAAGCCGTAAGCCCTGGCAGCTAGTGCTTCTTAATCTGTAAGATAATAATTGTATTATTATTTTTCATTTAATAAATAAATAATATAAGGATATATTTAATAAGGGCGGAACAATTTTTTTTTTAAATTTTTTTTCTTACGAACTGACGAAAAAATATATGTATGTATGTATATGTATATTAGGGTGGGTAGAAAAAAAATTAAATTTTGTTTTAAGGAAATTTTTTCTAAGATATTTATGTATGTATATTAGAATGGGCCAATTTTTAGTTATGTTACTTCTTTACGAAATAGTGAAACAAATATTTATATATTAGGGCGAGCAAAAAAATTAAAGCTTTCTCTTAAATTATTTTTTTTCTGGGATACCGTTAAATACGTTTAAAATTACTAAAAAATATAGATTTATGTATATTTGGGTGGGCTAAATTTTTTAAAACTTTTTTCTTACGAAATGAAGAAAAAATTATAAACGCTAGGATTAGAGCAAATTTAAAATTTTATTTTTCAATTTTGTTTCAAAGATACCGTGAAAAAATTGTCTGAAATGACAACAAAAAATACTTATGTACATATTAGGGTGTGCAAAACAGTTTTTATTTTAATTTATATCTATAGATATTGTAAAAATATAGTGCGTAACGTCGAAAAAATATATGTATATAGTAGGGTGGGCCAAAAAGGATTTAATATTTTTCTTGGATACCGTGAAATCGTGATTCGAAATATGGGAGATGGGGGAGAAATCTCGTGAGATGTTAATAGAATACGAACAGCGACTTTTAATCTCTTTTATAAGTAGCAAAGGAATATTTTTTTGTTTTAATTTTTAATGCATAGAAACAAAAATATTGTTTAGTGAAAATGTAACTGTAGGAAATTTAGCGATTTATAAAAAAAAACATTTTTTGCTAAGGCGACACGTTCAAAATTTATTCAAGGTCAAAGTTCAATATCAAACCTTATAAGATAAAACATATACATACAATGTTTTCAAAAAATAATGTCTGCATTAAATTCCTTTCAAAGATGTGATTTTATTTTCAAAATATGAATTGTTCAACCTTTACCAGATTTCGGGTTTTCTACATTTCGGACGATATTTTCACGGTATTTTAGAAAAAAATTTGATTTATTTAAAAGAACTTTAATTTAAATTTAATTAAATTTTTTTTTGGCTCACCCTAATATATACATATGTACATATAATTTTTCAAATTTCGGACTATATTTTTAGGGTACCTAAAGAAAAATATTGAAGAAAAAAAATGTTTGACCCACGCTATTAATATTTTTTCGCCAATTCGGACGATACATATTTTCACGCTTTCTAAGAAAAAAGAAAATTTATTTAAAAGAAAATATTATTTTTTTTGCTCACCCAATTATTTGTATATACATACATATTTTTTTTTAATTTCGTAATAAATTTTTCTTTTCCCACCCTAATATATGCAAATGTATATATTTTCGTAATTTTGAACGACAATTTCACGATGTCTAAGGAACAACAATGAATTTTGTTTTTAACCACCCTAATATAAACGTAAATTTTTTTTCGTCATTTCGGACTTTATTTTCACGGTATCTACAGAAAAAAATTAAAAGAAATTTCTGGTCCACCCTAGTATATATGTATGTATGTACATTAGGGTGATTCAAAAAAAATTTTTTTTTTTTCAATTGGTACTCGCAAAAATAGGTTCCTAGACACCTCTAAGAAAGCCTCTCCAAATATTAGTTTTTAATTGTAACAGGAAGGTCCTCCGCCTAACGGTTTTCTATTTTTTTCTTGTTATCAGATAGAAAAATTTATATCTCGCTTCGAACTACTTGAAAAAATATCTTGTTAATTAGGTTTTGTAGGAAATTGAATGCTCTAAAATATGGTCTCTCATGATTTTTTCGTAAACCCAACCGTTTAAAAGATATTAACGGTTGAAATTTGACTATTTTTAGGAAAATTTTTCATTTCTTATTAATTTTATAACTCAATGAAAAAAAATTATTATGAATGATGAAACTTATAGTTTCTTAAGAGGTGCCTACGAACCTATTTTTCAGAGTACCAAACGAAAAAAAAAAAAATTTTTTTTTGATCCACCTTAATATGCATTGATGTTTGACGATGAATATCTCGTAAACGCTTAACTTAATCGAAATATCATAGGAGACCATTTTTATAGAGCAGTAAATTTCCTACAAAACTATGTGTTTCATCATTCATAATAATTTTTTTTCATTGAGTTATAAAATTAATAAGAAATAAAGAATTTTTCCAAAAATAGTCAAATTTCAACCGTTAATATCTTTTAAACGGTTGGGTTTACGAAAAAATCATGAGAGACCATATTTTAGAGCATTCAATTTCCTACAAAACCTAATTAACAAGATATTTTTTCAAGTAGTTCGAAGCGAGATATAAATTTTTCTATCTGATAACAAGAAAAAAATAGAAAACCCTTAGGCGGAGGACCTTCCTGTTACAATTAAAAACTAATATTTGGAGAGGCTTTCTTAGAGGTGTCTAGGAACCTATTTTTGCGAGTACCAATTGAAAAAAAAAAAAAAATTTGAATCACCCTAATGTACATACATACATATAACAAAATATGTGTATCATATGTACATATGTTTGCATGCTTTATTCATATTGGTCAACACCGACGCTCACTGCAGTGCATTAACCCTCGCTGGCAAGCCATTTAAATGCAGCAAATGCATCCACATACTCACACATACGTATGTACGTACAGTTAAAGTTTTATTGCATACCCAATGCGCTTTATACATATGCAGATACGATGTATGCACATACATACAAATTATTTATTTCGCACTCACTGCATTACTCGTAGATGCTCGAGCCCCTCAGCCACTGGCTTCCTACTCTGTGAATTTGCTCTCATTTTCAGCTCACGCTCATATTTTGTACTTGCAATATGTTTGTTGTTGCTGTTGTGTGCTCATCAACAAATATGCATACATTTGCGAAGCTTTCGCACTGCATTGGTCCCATAAATTGCAGCAACAAATCCTTTCCAATTACAACTACATAAATGGAAATGCATGCAAATGTGTATGTATGCATATGTGTGTGTAGTTGAGTTTACAGCGACTTTCATATTCACAGATCTGTTTTAACATGCTGGCAAAAGTGCTTATGGCTCCTTCTTTGGTCACTTTTTACTCTCACATCAAAAGCCTTTTTTTACCTTTTTTGTTCCTACATACATAGGTATGTATGTGTGTGTATATAATAAATGTTTTCCAACAACTTATCTTCGTCTTCGTTCGCTTTAGATTTATTTCATTAAACCTGACGGTAATATGTCGCAAATGGTATTAAAGTTTCGTCCAACTAACGGTAAAAGAAGAAAGGATAGTAAAAATTGTAGATTGCCGAGTTTTTTTTTCTAATTTCTTCTTGACTGCCTTTATTTTATTTATAAAATTTCGCATATAATGTATTAACGGTGTTTTGAGAACAAATTTACCGTTAGAGATCAAAGAGTTTGCAAACTAGGGGTTTCAGAATACCTCTTTAGAGAATATATAATATACAATTATAGGTTCTGACATATGATCGTACCCACGAAGCGATTGGAAGTCTTCAACTTGGACGTGTTTGGCCACTTCACTGGGAACTAATAAATGTTGATGAATTAGGTAAGATCTCAGAAGAAAATTGACCGAATGTCGCTATAACGTGAAACAAACATCTGAACAAAACGACATCTCCAGTGACTTGTTTCTCAAGCTTAGGATACACATGATACCGAGTGAGCTATCAAGTCGGCTACGGTCGCAGCGTCAGTTAATTTTTTTGGGCACGGCGACATCATGTTATACAAAATTAGATAGAGGAGAAGTTCATTGGTATCTAACTTTAACTATAGAGAAATAAAAACATATGTATATGGAACTCAGGATCTCCGCATCGTCAGATACAATAGATTTCCAATCTCTCGAGTGAACCTAAAATTCAATATGATGCCTAGACAAAATTGTTGGTTAAATATTACAATTATTCAAAAACAGTTTTCTTTCAGATTCGTGCCAACAATCGGTTATACCGCGGATAGCTATAAAGTCTTGTAGAAATGCCGACAGGAAGCGCCCGAACAATATTGAATAAGTCCAAAAAGGAATTTTAAACTAACGCAGCAAAAGTAGCCTCCTGCTTTCTAAAATTATTCACTTCTGCTCAATATTCTTAGTTGAAGTTTTGATAAAAAAATTAAAATCACAAAGAAACATATGTAAAACTGATCCCAAAAAGAGGTCCAACTATACTTTTATGGTAAAGCCTACAAAGGTTCAGCTGTGGACAATACGAGAGGAATTTTGTTTCGGTAAAGTAATGCCAGGTCATATGGTACACGTCAATAGTGACTCGTCAGAAGCTTCGGAAGCTTGGTTGAGGGTTTCTTATGCAAGCACCCTATAGTTTGGACCTCGTCAGAAGCTCCGAAAGTTCAGTTGGGAGCTTCTTATGCATCCATCCTATTGTTAGGACCTCGTCATAAGCTCCGGCAGCTTAGTTGCGAGCTTCTTATGCATTCACTCTATAGTTTGGAGCTCATCAGATGGTCCTGTAGCTTGGCTGGAAGGTGCCTATGAATCCATCTTACAGTCCGGAGCTGACTTCAAGCATTACTACATGTATCGTATCTGTGCCTGTCTAATATGAATGGTTCTGCTGGTGAAAAAATTTTATCAAGAAAAGCTTTTGAAAAATGACGGTGTCAGTTTTTTGCCAATAGTGACGAGGCTTTCGATAAGAATGCCATTATGAAGTGCCGTTAAAAAAATTAAAATTTTGGATTCAAATTTGGAACATATATATTATTCTTAATTTGTTTCAGACTACCTAAGACGAGTTACAAATATTCGGTTTCATCAGAACTTAGCACTACCTTATTTCTTTTACTTAGTTTTAATTATTGCTGCTTTCGTTTGTTACTTGACTTTGCATTCTCTTTGCTTTGAGCAAATGGAAATATTGAAAGCGCAACCCAGTTGGAAAGCTGGAGCTGCAGCTTACGACTGCTGTGACTTTGTACTTTATTCTAGATTCTTCTCTTTGAAATGACTAATGGTGCGGATAAAGTATTTTATCTAAAAAATCTTCTTGAAGGTCTCGAAATTTTGACAAGACTAATCAACCAAAAAAGAGTGCTTAAAGGACGAAGAAAAATGGACAGACATTCCCTTCGAAGATTGAACTTGAAATTTAAATATTATAATACCACGAATATATACCCTGTTTGCCAAAAAAATTGTAGCCCCCAAAAGGAAATATTGCTTTTATACAAATTATATATTGAACGGGTGATCCAAGTAGAGGTATTTGTCAAGCTGTTATGTTATTTTTGTTCAGTATTGTTTGGCACTTCATCAAGAAAAGACTTACGCCTGAACAACGTTTACAAATCGTTAAACTTTATGGTCAATATAATCGGCCTTCTATAATTATCACCTATCTTGCGACTCAGCCTTTTACGTCGAGATCTTAAATTGAAAATGTACAAAATACAGATTGTTCAAGAACTGAAGCCGCTAGACCTTCCCAAACGACATCGCTTCGCTATATGAGCTCTTGGAAAGTTCCAAGAGGATTCAAAGTTTTCTTGCCAAATTTTGTTCAGCAATTGAAGCCCATTTCTGGCTCAATGGGTATGTAAACAACCAAAATTGCCGCATTAGGAACGAAAAAAAATCTAAAGAGATTTAAGAGCTGCCATTTCATCCTAAAATATGGTTTGGTGTGATTTGTGGGCCGGTGGCATCATCAGTCCATATTTCTTCAAAAATTAAGCCGGTGAGAACGTAACTAATTTCACGTTTTGGGCCGGTCGATTGACCACCAAGGTCGTGTGATATAACACCGCTGGACTTTTTCCTGAGCAGAAATGTAAAATCTAAAGTCTATGCGGATAGTCCCGCTACGACGCAGGCATTGGAGAAAAACTTCACGCGTGTCATTCGCCAGTTACCGGTTGAAATGCTCGAACGAGTCAGGAAATATATAGGAATATTTTCTATTTATAAAGGGTTTTACGGCTACGCTGTAACCATAGTTAACGCTTTTACTTGCTGGATCTTAATTTTTCTTTAACATTTCCTGACAGCTCTTGCGAAAGTTTTCATTCTTTATATATCATAACTGTTTAGCAATCCTTTACTCATACAGCTGGTTCTCTTACCTTTTGTACACTCATTACTTTTTCAATATGACATCCGCTGGGTCCCACTGCCCCCTACCAGCACAACAGCCATTGAGCAGTGTAGGTGTTGCATTTGCATTTTATGATTTGTTTATTCATGGTACACACAAACACATATTCTGAAAGCACACTTACACAAGCACATACATATATACATATACACACATATGTACATCTGTCAGTTTCACTTTGTTTGCTGGTGTTCAGTTAAGTTTTTCCATCTCCTCCGGCTCTTTATTTTATTGCAACTCATTTTTGTGCGCAGTTTTCCGCTCAGCCATCGCCCTCTCCCCCGCTTATCTAATTGTTTTGCTTTTTTCTTGCATATTTTCTTCGTTTTTGGCAAAATAGTTTTTCTTGTGTTTATATACCACACCTTTTTGCAGCAACAACAATATCAGCTCGAGCTATAACAACAAGAAGAATACTAACAATTGTACAACAAAGCAACAACACATCATCCACTCAACATGGGCGTTTCTACATATGCAAATAAGCGTCGTATTTGTAGACGAGTGCTTACTGCAGTCAGGCCGGCAGGTAGGAGACGTCAAGCGCCGGTGCTGGAGGAGTAGGTGAACTGTACGAGCGCTGGGTATTTACATTTGCATAGTTACAAACGTATCCATATATATATATATATATATGTATATATATATGTATATATATATGTATATAAATCCATATTTAGTTGCTGTAGTGTTCGCCATAAGACCAGTATTGGCACTCGCATTCATAATGGGTGGCATCGCCGTTGCAATCGTAAATGTCGGCGGCAATTGAAGCAAAACACCGCTATTGTACTCACATATATACATACAAACATACACACATACGTACTACTCTTGGCGTCTACAATACAGCAATTCATTGGCATCGATAAGAAAGTGAAAAGGAGGCTAATGGTATTTACTATGGGAAAAATTTACAATGTTGAGTTAATGGCGCATACAGTTTGTGGACTCCCACTAGGAAGAAAAAGTGCAAGGAAAATTTTAAAGTTTCACACTACGCTCAAGAGAATTTAGCGTTCGTTTAGTGTGATTTGAGACATAGCTTTATATTTCTTGTCTGAAGTGTTCTACAAAATCGCTTTCAAAGAGTTATGTAGGCCCCCAATCCAGTCATTGAACCGTGAAGGAGTTTATTTTATGTGACGTTAGTCTCTTCACATGAGTTGGACTATCTGCTAGGTAGAGTGGATATCACTCTAAGACCGAACTTTTTATCTCTGGACACATTAGAGTCTTATGGTTAGACTAAACTAGGTAAGGTTAGGTTAGTCTGGTAGGCCAATGAGCCACGCATAGACCAGTTTTGGTCCTTTGCGATACCAGATGGAGTTCAATTATTAGGTCCATGATGAGTAGTCATACTTTAGGATGCCTGCGCCTGACGCGAATTTTAACAGACTCTGTGGCCTTATTATCGATACCTCCTTCAGTTCATCATATTGTGGTGACCGCAGATGCTAACAGCGTAGTCTTGCTAATGCGGGATAAGTGCAAAAGACATTTCCTGCAGCCTTCTCGATCTGTCAGCCCCAATATGCGGGCGTGAGTCGGCACCAGACGGTCACCAGTTAGTATTCGGATCGTGTTGCTACAGTCTCTTCTATCATGTAAGGATGCCAATAGGAATTTTGTGTACTTCCGTTCTACCGTTTTGCCCATCACTTTTGCAGTTTTGTACCCAGGTGGATCATTCCATCGAGTTTTGATCTTCTTTACCATGCTCCTGTCCAGATCTTCGTATAGATGATGCATGAATTTCATAATGTTGATCACGTTTTTGGATGTTAGCCGTATATCATTCTTTGCAATCTCGTCCACTATTCCATTGCCATCGATGCCTTTGTGCCTTGGCACCCAGTAGAAGTGAAGTTGTTTACTTCTGGCATCACTTTCCACTGCTTCCCTGCTTCCCAGGACGCTTCTGTTCTATATGCGATACGAGGTTACTGCTTTGATTGCTGCTTGACTGTCTACGTAGATGTTGAATCTGGAATTGCCTTCAGGTGCATTAGAGGTCTGCTACGCGTCTTTCGCAATAGCAAATACCTGAGCTTGAAATATACTGCAGTGGTCCGGTATCTTAAACTCTAGACAGTGTATCCCTGTACCAGCTCCGTCCCCACTTTCGAGCCATCACTATAAATATTTGGAGTGTTGCGCGCAGCAAACATACTTTTACGCCAACCATTTGTTTCTATCTTAACGTTGAACCTTCTTTCCTAGTTGAAAAGTGGGATCATGTAGTCGATGTTTGCCAAACCGCCATTATCCACCGAGCTATAGATTAAGGTTCTATATGTGTTTGCAACCAGTAGTCTTCCCGAATAGGTCTTTAGGTGGCATGTTTAGTAAAAGTTCAAGAGCCGCCATTGGAGCTGTTCTTAAGGCTCCCATTGTGCACAGCTCAGCGACCCTCTGAACCCTTTCCATTGGCCTTCGATAGGTGATTTTTCGTGCGTCTGTCCCCCATATTACTGCAGTCCATGAATCCATGAGATGAGAGAGCCGCCAGGTTATTGCGAGGATCTGCCTACACGCATATAAAGCGTTGCTAGCCTTTCTCACTCCTTCTTCCACATTGCAAATAAGTCTCTTAATCAAATATTTGTACATTTGGTAAGCTCTACACCTCAATTTATTGGGAATACTATGAAAATTATTAAAAGATTTGTCGACTTTATCCACTCATAAATGTGATCAACTAATGATCATCTTCAGAATCTCTACAAAAGAGCCTCAAAGACTCAATTTTTCATTTCGCTTTGTATAATGGCGATATTTAAGCTTAAGATGCTTTTATCAACTTAAATGTTTACATCATACCAGAAAAACTGGATCCGCAAATAAAAATGTGATGCACGAAAATATGGTGGACTCTCAAAATTTCTAGTTTCTATTTTGTTCGTCTAGTGTTTTTTTTCAATAAGACATAAAGAGGAGGATGGTTTGATAATGAGTCATTTCATGACCGTCGACGAAACATGAAGCCGAAGACTGTTTTATCGATCGTAAAGTTGATATCTGTTTTCTAGAATTCACAAGCTGGGATCTACATTGATTATTTGAGTAATGAAATCATGATAATACGTCCCTACTATGAATTTTTGGCAATATCGAACCCCGAACAACAGCATTCGTCGCCGAATTGTTGAAAAACGACCTCATTCGTTGAAGAAAAAAATTCTCTTCGGACAAAGCAACGCTTGGCTCACACCTCTGTAGCCAGAAACGTCGCACCGATCTAAACTGAGTTCGTTCTTCGAAATACTGCCGTTGGTAAGATAAAATCTCGGGGCAGTTCCGGAAACAGATAACCGGCGCTTGTGGGTATTGTGTTGGGAATTGCGAAATTGCTCGAACTCGGCTATGGACTGCGAATCCATCAACCGATTTTCAGTATTTGCTCAGCACGATTTCTTTCTGTTTCAATTCGAGAAACATGAGCAAGTTACTGTCGCCAATGGAGTGTCACATTGAGGACCTTAAGTTAACATATCTATTTCTCCGATGTGTTAAAGATATTGGAGAATATTTAAGTCATATGTACGGAGTTAAAAGGTTTATTTTGGTTTTTATTGCGCAATAAATCCCAATTTTTCCTTGCAGGTCAAATAATTATTGGACTAACATCAAATATAGGTCTTTAATGCTATTATCACATATAAAACTAATTGCATTCAATATCTCCACGTATGTATGTGTACTGAAAATAGATTTTGTTTTTATGACGAAAAAGGTACAAATAATCCGCTGATCGTTCATCCATTACTGAAGCACATAAATGAAATTCACTATAACGTTTCCAAAAGCAAAACAAAAAAACAACAACCATATGCGTAAGCGCATAAATTAACGCTGAAAGCAAACGGAAACATCACAAACTATTTTAATGAAGCGCACACACACACAAAGGCCAGCGACAAAAAGCACTTCCGATTTCAACTGCAAAGGTGTATCCTGATTATGCAAATGAGGCGAGCGGGTTCGCTAAATGCATTTCATATGCAAATCGAAGCGAAAGCAAACAGCGCGAGACAAAAACGCCGAAAAGAATGCAAATAAAGGATGCGCTTACACATTTTACACCTTTATTTGGCAGTACACACAGGCAGCGCCGGCAATATTTGTACAGGATCAATAGGGTCAAAGGACAATTGCGTCGCAAAAAAAGAAAAAATGTGTGTGCCTGAAGCTTCACGGTTGCGACGCGATCGCTGGGTGATGAACATGTGTACATATGGTAACTGGAGAGCCGAAATTACAAGCCATGTTGGAGAAATCATAATGCGTGAATTTATGCAAAACAGGCGATGAGTAGGGAAGATTTGAAAAGCATAAATAAAAAAAAAAACAGGAAAGGAAAAAAACGTTAATTTCGGTTGCAACGAAGTTATAATGCCCTTTACGAACAAAAAAAAAAAAAAACAAAAAAGGAATAAGTACTAGATTTTCAAATATCGGTTTGTATGGCAGCTATATGCTATAGTCGTTCGATGTGAACAATATGTTTGGAGATTGTGGTGTTGTCTTGGAAAAAAATTCTGTGCCAAATTTCGTAAAAATATCTCTTCATATAAAAAAGTTTTCCATACAAGGACTTGAAATTTTATCGATCAGTTTGTATGGCAGCTAAACATTCTAGTAGTCTGATCTGAACTATATCTACGGATATTGTAGTGTTGCTTTGGAAAGTAATCTATACCAAATTTCGTGCAGATATCTTGTCTAATAAATAGTTTTCCCTACAAGGATTTGAATTTTGTCGAACAGTTTGTATGGCAGCTATATGTTATAGTAGTCCGATCTTGAAAATATCTTAGTTTATTGTAGTATATTCTTAGGGAATATGCCATGCTAAATTTTGGAAAGATATATTTTAAAATAAAAAAGTTTTCTATACAAGAACTTAAATTTTATCGATCACTTTGTATGGCAGCTATAAGCTATAGTAATCTGATCTGAAAAATATTTTTGGATACTGTAGTATTATCTTGAAAAACAATGCATGCAAAATTTCGGAAGGATATCTTTCCAAATAAAAAAGTTTTCCTTAGAAGGATTTGAATTTTATCGATCAGTTTGTATGACAGTTATACGTTATAGTCGTCCGATCTAAATGATATGTTTGGAGATTGTAGTGTTTTCTTGGAAAAAATTCTGTGCCAAATTTGGTGAAGATATTTTGTCAAATAAAAAAGTTTTTCCTACAAGGATTTGAATTTTATTGATCAGTTTGTATGGCAGCTGTATGCTATAGTCGACCGATCTGAACAATTTATTTGGAGATTGTAGCAATGTCTTAGTCAAATTTCGTGAAGATATTTCGTCCAATAAAAAAGTTTTTCATACAAGGATTTGAGTTGTATTGATCAGTTTGTATGGCAGCTATAAGCTATAGATAACCGATCTGCAAAATATCATTGGATCTTGCAGTACTAACTTGGAAAATAATCTGTACATAACCTCGTAAAGATATCTCCTAAATTGAAAAAGTTTTCCAAACAAGGATTTAAATTTTATCGAACAGCTTATATGGCAGCTATACGTTATAGTAGTCCGATCTGAACTAAATCTTCGGATATTATAATGTTATCTTAAAAAAACATCTACACAAAATTTCGTGCAAATATTTTGTCAAATAAGCAAATTTTTCTTAGAAGGATCTGTTTTTTTATGGATAAATGAGTAGCTTCTTGAGCAGAAAAGATTGTGAGTAACATTTCAGATCGAAATCTCAAAAACTGCATCATAAGGTCTCCGACGTTATATTACTAAGCACTGTCGAGGGTATAAAATTAAAAAAAAACTGCCTTCGTGCGGAACTGTATGTAAATCTAGAAAGTGAGAAAAAGCACACACTCAACATACGACCGTCGTTAGTGCGGGCATCCTGCCCAAGTGTCAGCATACACATATGTATGTAGTGTGCATGCGACCTGGGCTGGCGTGGCAACTGACAAAATATGCAAATTAGTTTGAGAAACTAAATAGACGGAGTTAACGTTTTTTTCTGTGCACTATTACTTTTTGTTGCCAGCAACTACGAGGGATGTCGTTGGTACACAACACTAAAAAAAAAAAACAGAAAGCAATCAACGAAATTTTCATTTACCGAGATTTGCAACGTGTGGCACTTGCATTCATGCGTGCATTATGCGGCGAGATACACATGAGCATTGCATCCCTTCGCTGTTCGGCGATTGCAATCACTTTGAACCGACTGCAGAGGTCACACTAATGACAGCCACAGGCACAAACATATAGACAAATGCAGCAGGGGCACTCACAGACGTTTGTACTTAAAAAATAATAATCAAAGGCGAATGTGTCTTCAGCTGTGCTCCGTTGGCTGACCGCCTAATTATTGTAATTTCTTAGTTTGCACTCTTCTTTGCTCCTGGAAAAGCGAGTGCAAATTTTCCTCGACACCTATTGCTGACTTTGTTGCCTTGTGTTGCGCATGTCCTGCGAGACAGAGCAGATTTTCTCTTTTAATTCATTATTTTTTCTGCGATTTTACTGCAGCTCGATTTTGTTGCTGTGGACAGTTGATTTTGTCTAATTTTTCGTGTAAATTGCAAGAGAGGTAATGGTGTGTCTTCTTTTGGTTGGGCAGGTTTATGTCCTTACATTTACATATAGCACAATTTTATAGCGAATTTTAAGAAATTTCTATTAAATTTTAATTAAAATGTGACCTATTTCAATTTTGGTTTAAATTAGTTCGATCATTTTTCTTGTCTTGTCTGTTTCACGCGGTCTTATATAGCCGATAGTGAGCTCACATAACTATCTTTGGAGGCTTAAGAAAATAATACCCATTTTAATTGAAAATAGCAGACCTAGTGCGAGTTTGTGCTTGGAATGACTTCAGACATGGTAACCCTATAAAATACGTCCAGGAAATGCGCTGTTTCGACGGGTCGGACCGTAGGGAGAGGGGTGTCAGATGTGTAGGGTTAGCAGGGCATGCAAAGAGGTGGTTAGTGTTATGCGAGGACCCGTTGCACACCCGTTGCACCGTTGTCAGGGTCGATTCTGGACAAGCGGGGGTATAATCTGTTACAGTATCCAGAATGAAGCTGCGCAAGGGTCATTCTCAAGTCTCGCGGCAACTCGAGTAGTTTGTCTGCAAAGGGTGGCGATTTGACTCCAAGTACGCCGTCCACTGAGGGTGTTAATGGCTCCACTGTGAATGGCGGTCACTGCATGTCTTAAGTTTGTTGCGTCCGAAGTCTGGTCGGCGGTAGATGAGGAAGGATCTCTTAATGCTCTTAATCGGTTTCGGCGGAGTTCATTATGCTCCTTAACTGGGAACATAGGGTCTTCACTGTGCAAGTGTTCGATGGGAGACATCAAGAGGCATCCTGTTGTAGGCTGGAGTGCAGTGTTCTGACATGTCTGTGCATGTCTGAAGTTTGTTACGTCCGAAGTCTGGTCGGCGGTAGTTGAGGAAGGATCTCTTGATGCTCCTAGGAGGCGGTTCCGGCGGAGTTTCTATGCGCCTTAACATGTGAGGATTGAAGGAGCACAGTTTACTCTGACGATTTTAAATCTGATATTAATCGTCTCGACTACGAATAAATTATGGCGATTCATCTTCTCGTTGAAAAACTCTCCATAGTCACACCCGAAGACTTATTCGCTTCTGGGATGAAAACATGTACAAAACCCAGTAAGTAAATATAAAGTATTTTGTTTTTAGGATCTTCCGTTTTCTTTAGTTTAGGTAAGCTTAAGTTAGGTTAGGTTAGGCTGGGTTGGGTTAGGTTAAGTTAGCTTAGATTAAGTTAGGTTAAGACATCGATCTTAACAGGAATCCCACTTAGAATACTGGTCCGTTGTGTTAGTTTAAATA
Source organism: Bactrocera tryoni (assembly GCF_016617805.1). Classification (NCBI taxonomy): domain Eukaryota; kingdom Metazoa; phylum Arthropoda; class Insecta; order Diptera; family Tephritidae; genus Bactrocera; species Bactrocera tryoni. The sequence goes on along the minus strand of NC_052501.1, from coordinate 70,206,148 downwards.
TCTTATATAATTGATCATAAGATCCTCACAATTGAACAAAGCGATTTAAGCCCATCACTGAGACGGTTAATACCAGTTCCGACTTTGCTTTCTGTTTCGTCGAAACTAAGATTGCCGAGATGTTTCATCTTCAGCCTTACAATGGCTGGATAATGGAGCAGAAAGTGCCTGCATGCTTCCACGTCACCCCCTTCCATAAAATTTTGAGTCATGACGCGTCATGAGTTCGTCAATATTTTAAGCCTTTCCGCAAAAATGCCTATGGGAAAATGTCCTACTACTACGGCAAGTTGAACTTTGCTACGGTCTCCTGTGTTTTACTGTATGCCGAAAGGAGCTCGCAGTCACACGGAAGCGAGTCGGCGACCAGCGGCTTCAGTTTTTACAAAGTTACAAAGAGGAGCATGATTGGATACACGTCTGCAGAATAGGTCTAACAGATTTACAAAACTGTCGAAAATGTCACGAGTAAGAATCAGCGAAAAAATTTGGCATATCTTATTCCACATTGGCAAGGTTACGATTTAAGCATTACGGGGCCACACCTTATGAGACACTGGAAGAGATCCATTGATCCAGTGCTAGAGCCCAAGTTGCCAAGATTCAACTCGTTCCTATTTTGATGTGGGCGTTGCAAGGATGTCCTAATTGATTCGTCAAGCTTCCGCTATGTCCAAGCATCCAGGCGGGTCTGATGATGAAGTAGCTTAAAGCTATTTCTAGTAAGGACAGATCCACCTTGGCAAGCTTTGAGCGCACTATTTGCGAGCTGAACGCTAGTATAGGCGCTCTGCTGTTCTTTAGTTTAGGTATTAGCTTTAATAATTAAAAATATAAGATTGAAATTGAAGAGGTATAGTCAATCGATTTTATAAAATTCGAGAGTTGTTGGTTTCTACAAGAGGTTCTGAGTCTCTAGAGATAGTGGTCAGACTTCGAAATGCACTTTATTGGAAATGTTTTCTTATTTTCGATCTTCTTGAGATGCAAGTTTTCAATATTATTTCGAAATCTTCGAGATTACTTATTATAAGAAACATGAATAGGCGAAAATTTGGTATCAGGAGAAAAATGGGTATCGCTTTGAGAGGAAAAGATCTTGATTGGAAGCGCTTATTGATTAATAAACAGTCGCCTTTAATATAACAGTCTTGATAAGTCTCATTTTCCCGGCTAGCATCAAGTATTCTGGATATAAAAAGGAGTAAACTTTTAAGATTAGATCTGGATGAGAGCAGAGTACCTAGAAAAAAGTACGTTTTACTACCTGATACAACCGCGACAGGTGAAAAAATCTTCCAAATACAGAACAAAGAGAAGAGTGTGCTTCAAAATATTTTAAGGCAGTTGGGCATCTTGACCAAGCCATCGTTGCAGCGTAACAAGCGGCAAAATTTGAACTCTTCTATACATCGTCGACATTTTGTCGGCTTACCGGCCAACGAACCGACCGAATATTTTGCTCGAACAAAACCGATTGGCCGCAAAGAAAAAAGCACGCTGGCCGTTTAGTCAAGAAGAAAGGAATCGACAGGAATAACAACGGACACAGCAGCGCCAACAAAAATTGCAGTCAAAGCAGCAGCTAATAAATGGTTGAAGAAATAATAGTGTGGCGTTGGTGTTGGTGTTGATGTTGGAGCTAGTAACAAAGCGGCGCTGGACGAGGCGCGGAAGCGGCGACGACGCGACATGGTGGTGGACGCGCAGTAACGCTTAACGTAGTAGGAAGTAAGAAACCAAAACAAAAAAAAAAAAGAAAAACGAACAACAACAAAAACGGCGCAGGACACTAGTCAAATTAAGCGTGCGGCGGCAACACAGTGAAACACTAAGCAGGCGGGCAGCGAGTGGACAAATCAGTTGGTGGACGACGGTCAGTAGGTGACGCGTCATGAGTCGCTGGCCACTGCAAGCCGCCGCGAAAAACCAGTGAAAAGTGAAATTTGAAAAATCAAACAATGGCGGCAGTCACTTGTAGCCGGCGCGGGAGCTGCCATGGCGGCATTGCCGGCGCGTTATTGCGGTTGTTGGTGGATTTGCGGACAGCGAGTGTGTGCTTAGAGCGTTTATTGTGGCATAATATTGCATAATAGTGAAGATGTTGCATGCAACTTTAGTGAAAAATAAGTGTAATGGATTTTATTGATAGTTGTTGTTGTTGATAATTGCATAACTTGTCAGATTTTGTGAGACAAAAGTCGTTGCTGGTCGTGTGGCATGCAAAAATGCTGAATTTCGTGTTACTTACTTGCAACACTAATTTTTTGGTGGCATATAATTTGCATAGAACAACCGTTAAACTATTTTACACACGCATGAAAGCCTGCAAGTGCATATAGTTGCAGTTATTTATGTATTTGCTGCTGTCAGTAGCGGAAGTTGGACTGGAAAGTGATGCCACATGCACGTAGCATGATTTTCAGCATACATACTTACATACAGACATACTCACATACATACCAACATACTTATACACAACTGCAGCCACATACACATATCCACAAAAATCCACACATACATATATACTTCAATACATACTTGCAACTAAGCATGTGGCAGAAGGTGCACTGCAGCGCACACCCACACAAACACACATACACCCAGCTCACCAACCAACTACCGAAGTGCAAACTACATTTTTATCCGAGCTTCCAGTGCGCTCTGTCGACTCTCGCTTCAAATACATATACATATGCACATACACATATGTATGTGTGTGTGTGTTTGCCTTTTTCATAGCTTCGCTTTTCCCTGCCTCGGCTGCTGCTGAATATGTGAAAAGTGTTTAGCGCTTAGAATGTTTAGTGCATGCTGCTGACGTGCGCTCCGCTCCGCATATGACGTGCGTGATATTTATGTGCCACTGATTTGTGTGCACCGTTAAGTGGGTGGAGTAATGTGTGCTGTGAAAATTTTGTGTACTCCTTCGTTTTTGTGCATATATACAGTTATATAAAATATAATCATACAAGCATGTGTGCGTGTGTGTGTGTAGTTGTGCGAAAAACGCTCATAAATGTGCGGCAGAATAATTAAGCACTTTCCTGCGATTTTAACGATTTGCCGTCGGTGGTGCAAAAAGCGAGTTGCCGACGGTGAATGCAATGAAAAGTTGCTGCTGTGGCAAGAAAAATTCTCAGTGGGCATAGAAAGCAGCTTATTTAATAATTTGATTTAATTCTAAGTCAGAATTAAGACTTGACTTTAAGCTGGTAGTCTAGTCCAGATATTTTTAATAAAAATTGAAATTTTGGGTGTTTCCATTTTTTCATAGTTTATCCTTATCCTCACCTAAAATGCAACGGAACATCACTTTTCATTAGTTTACAGGCGAAGGAACAACGATATAATAGAAATCAAACATATTGAAACAAAATTTGAGTTTTTGTTATAAAATGGTGACATATTGGTTATATATTGGTTACATATTGGTTATATATTGGTTATATCTGACAGCGAAAGCTGAAAATTTAATGCTACAAATATTTAATATGAAGTAGTGAATCGTAAGCAATAAAAAAACTCAATTTCGATGCAAAGTAACGGAACATCACTTTTCATTAGTTTACAGACGAAGGAAAAACGATATAATAGAAATCAAACATATTGAAACAAAATTTGAGTTTTTGTTATAAAATGGTGACATATTGGTTATATATTGGTTACATATTGGTTATTGGTTACATATTGGTTATATATTGGTTACATTTTGGTTATATAGTGGTTATATCTGACTGCCAAAGCTGAAAATTAAATGCTACATATATGTAATATGATGTAAGGAATCGTAAGCAATAAAAAACCCAATTTCGGTTTTTTTGGTGATACGTTGTTTTGCATTTTAGGTGACGATATACAAAAATATGTCACTTAAGGTAGTAGTCTGGTGACTTGGACCCGAATTTTTTTTTACTTAATTTGAAAGTACAATGTCTTGAGAATATACTGTGAAAATTTCAGACAGAATTCCGAAATATTTCGTGAGTTATAACGAGTTTCCTAGAGCGCCTCGGAGTCCTCTATCTCTGAGTTGTTGAACTTTAGATGCGTTTTTCTCAAAACATTGTATTTTTGGTCGGCCCAGGTCCTAACTCTACTGAATTGATTGCTTTCAAATTTTAACAGGCTACACACTTATAGTTCTCGTCGGTACTAACGAGATTTTTTTTCACCTCTAACTTTTTATTTAAAACCCTTTCTTTGCTAAAATAAAAGGACTTTTTTCACAGTACGCCATTTTGTTATTTATCCTTGAAATTTAACTTCGGTAGTTCCGACCAGAATGACATGTCTATAGATTAAGAATAATCAAGAATATTTGGTTTCAGATAACATCAAGAGCCAAAATCACCCGGGCCACCCACGTGCATTTTTTTTGAGTTTCCAACTTCGAGTGACAATAATAATAGTAATAAAGTATTAAATTTTTTCAAGTAATTTTTTTTTTTATATTTTTAATATGTAAACTCTCTTAATATTCAGGATAATTCATTTATATTTTTCTATAAAAATCCACCCTCCAAAGAAGTCATGAAAATAGGCATAAGTTACCAGACTACTACCTTAAAAGATATTTCAAAATTATTTTTTATTTCAAAATTATAGTTGTTTTGGTCTTGTAGCAACTCGACCAGTTTAGTTTTAAGTTAAAATCTCAAAGGAGTCTTTAACGAAACTATCAGGCGTACAATAGAAAACCACCATTTTTTCTTAGTATTCAAATTATTCTCCATCGCTAGCCATGACTTTTTCTCAACTTATGTGGCAGCTTCTGAATTCCTCGTCGAAAAAATTGTTTGTCTTTTGACACGATTCATGAATCGATAAGTTTTTTTGGTTCTTTGTGAAAACACTTGTGCTGTTCGGCAGACTATCCGTTACCAATCGGAGTAATTAGAAATCCGAAGCGGCGATGTCAAGAAATTACGGCGGTTGGGTTAGGCTGTTCCAGTTCAAAGTTTCCAAGTGTGTTTTCACGATCTTGGAAACATGTGGTCGAGCGTTGTCTTGCAGGACAATTATTTTGTCATGTCTTTTCGAGTATTGTGGGCGTTTTTCCTTCAACGCTCGACTCAAACGTTTTATTTGCGTCCGATAGAGAGCTTCTGTAATGGTTTCGCCTGCTTGAAAGAGTTCATACTACACTACACTGAGTCGAGCAAACTTTTCTCGGGTCCGGTTCCTTGTCTCCAGCAGCTTATTCACTAGTTTTGAACTTATGAAACCATTAGCAACACTTTTTTTTTACTAATACGACGTTTCCCATAATCACAATCATTTCATCCGCCTGAGCTGCATTTCTTGAATGAAATGCAAATGACCCTTGCTCGGCATGCATTTTGTCACCTTCATACACGGCAAAAACAAAGCAAAGACGACGACAACATCTGATCAGTCGATGCTACGAGTTTTCGTGAGAAAGGTTCTGCGGAAGTTTTATGGTCCTTTGCGCATAGGCAACGGCAAATATCGCATTCGATGAAACGATGAGCTATACGAGATATACAACGTAATTAATATAGTTCAGCGAATCAAGAAACAGTGGCTACGCTGAATATTAACTCGAGTGAGTTATAGTAAGTGTTCAGTATTGGTGATCTAATCTCTTTGTGTGCAATCGACTTTACGAGACCGCAACAAGTATGGAGCGGTGTCTTGAGCTTCGAAAGCACCAGACATACTTTGGTAGGGCTTCAACTATCGAAAATGCAACGTCTTGCATGCATCTGCCCTTCGGATGAAATATGTACGTTCTGGACACCTCTATCCACCACGAAGGGATGGCACAATCAAGTGGTACACCATCGGCTCGAAAATGACGGAATGAATTAGTGCAGGAGTCGCAGGACCGTCATAACAAACTCTTCATACAAGTATCTATGGAACTTTTTCTGAGCATCTTCTATGCAGAAGTCTTTACGATAAGTCGTACGTGCGTATAGGTAAACTTCCAATGAAGCTATCGTAATGAAAGTATCGTCATGCCCAGATATAGTCAAGCGACGCTTAAAGCGATATCAGCTTACGAGTTTAAATCGCTACTGGTACAGAAGTGCACAGAAAGGCTGAATGGCGTATCAGGTTGTGACCAAGTACACTTCATCTGATTGCCAGGTCACAAGGGTATATCCTGGAATGAACTAGCTGACGGGCTTGGCCACTCTGCAGCTGTACAATGAATGATATGGCCGTAACCCTGTGTTGCGGTTGATCATCTTACCATTATGGCGCCCAATTTTGGGCTACTAAAAAATTTGAGTTAAAGTATATCAAAGATCTTTATGGTTTTTGAAATCAAGACGGTGTGTTTAACGTGGGTACTTGCTGACGACAGCCTTACCCCACGACGCTTAAAAGCACAGCGGATCAAAACAATGTGTTGATCAGCGACCTGCAAATGCCAAGCCTTTTCAGTACCAATTCGCAGTGTGGAATGGACACACTAACCACCTTTGGTAGAATTCGAGGCCCATCTAAACCCTCTGCCGTACTTTGGGTCCGGCATCCTGTTGCAATGCAACTCCACATTCAAAAGACAAAGTGTCAGTTCTTCCCGCATTCGGGTTTTAACTACAACCATCCCGATACTCTCCGAGGACCAGTCCACATGAATAAGTTGGGGCAAGCTCCACGGGTTCCTGCTCCCCGTGGTACGAGAATTAATTCTCCGGTTAGACTTCGTACCAGAAACTACTACCAGTTGAGCTTCCACCCTGCTCTGGACTGGTGAGGTGGACCCCATACGCACGTACAATTCACAGAAGAAACTAACCCTAATTCTCAGTTAAATGCCTTAGTCGCCTAAGCTTTTCACGAGCAAACGACCCTAACTGTTCAGCGTTCCGACTAGTTCAGATCACACCGCTAACATCTAAAAGTTCGTCAGTGCAGCTAATCCTCAAACCATCCAGATCCCTAATTTTCGAATACATCGGTCATTCTGCAATTACATGCACCTAGTCCTCTATCCCCGCCCCACGAAAACACCTCGACCTATTAGATGAATGCCTTTGAAGCAAAAATGCATTCAGAGACCCATGCTCCTAAGCAGAAAACCTAGACTCAGGCAGAATCTGAAGTCTGGGTGACTCTCAACAAATCCAACGTCCCGAATGTACTCGCAAGTTATTCGACCGTTAGGAATATTGTCCCAACGGTGTTGTCATCTACACCCGATCCTATACCCTTCCTCTCCATATCGTCATCGGAAATCCAGTCATCCCGCAGCAAAGACACACTCCTTCTTAACCTGAAATAAACAGCTCGCTGTATGACAATCAGGTCAAGAGAGGGTGCACCTAACTAAACCTGCACATCATCCGTTGAAGAGTTTTTGCACCTCAAGGCTGTCGTGGCTGCTTCCCACCACACTGCGGCTCCACAAGTGACATAGGCCACAAAAAAACCACGATATATAGTGCGAACAGCACGACGCCCTAGACTCTGCAAAATGTATTGCAAATGCATTGGCCAAAAGTGGATTGAAACATATTCTTTCACTCTTGGCCAGCCCCACGTATTTGATGCTGACCCGTACACCCACACCATCGGTGGATGTACTGGCAACAATCTGCCCTTAAGTTGTCACCGTTTTTCCAACGATATATCCACTCTCAGGCCTAAACCCCAAGTATTTACATTTTCTACAAATTATCCTCCCGCCCGCTTCAGAAGAAAAAGCTCATCCGCAAGAGCACAACACTTACAAAGTGACTCAAGCCAAGTAGAGAATCCATTAAGAGATTCCAAATACATATATGGATCACATTAAAGTGAAAACAGTACGCTAGAATTATAGATAAGATAAGTCAGAGTCTTCGAGGTCACATGCCATTAATTTTTTCGTGGCTTCATAGTCGAAGGATCGCTGTTTTATTATCAATCGCTTATGCGCAGCGTTCTAAGGTATTCATAATGGAAAAAATATTTAATGTTATGATGGGTTTTATATATCTATTGGAACAATTATTAAAACAGAAGAAACTATTTTCCTTAACGTCTTTTGGCGTATAATACCACTTATTGGGATATTTCAACCAAACTCGGTGCAATATTATTACCTACGAAGTGAAAAATAAAATTTCTTTTATTTTTTTTTTAAATTTCTAAAGTAATCTCAGCAGATAACGAAGACGCAGACTAGATAAAAAAAATGGCAATAAACTTAAAATATGAAAAACAAATGTTAATTGCTATCCCTCAGCCGAAATTCGCTTTACAAACAGCAAAAGCCTGTCACCGAATTGAATATGAAATTGAAAATAAAAGCACACACATACACACATACGAATATTTTGACAGCCAACTGTGCAAGCTGGCTTCATTAGATGTGCGGCAAGAAATAAAAAAGGAATTTGTTTTGTCTCCTTGCATTGTCCTTTTACACATGCGAAACAATGTAATTGCAGAAGTCTGTTTTTTATCAAAGTAAAGCTAAAAATGTGACAATAAAGATAATTCTTGTGACATTTCTTTAAGCATAACATAAAAAATAAACACAATTGGCAGCAAAGAGTGGGAAAACTGTCTGAGACGAAATTTGGTGAAAAAAATTCTGCGAAGACGATCGGAAGGAAGCGACGCAATGTTGTCTTGTCTTAGCAAATTAATTGAAATTTCACATAAATGAAAGAGAAAAGCAGCTGAAGGAAATGAGAGGAAAATGCAAAAACAGCTAACAACAAAAAAAAAAAAACGTTAACTACGGCGGCAGCAAAGTCATAATACCCTAAACATACAATATAAAAGAGTTTTGCTTAGAAAATGTTAATATTCTTAGGTAGCTTGTATGGCAGCTATATGTTATAGTGCGCCGATCTGAACAATATGTGCAGAGATTGTAGCGTTGCCTTTGAAAATAAGCTATGTCAAATTTTGGGACGATATGTGATGGAATAAAAAAGTTTTTCATACAAGCACTTGATTTTGATTGAACAGTTTGTATGGCAGCTATATGATATAGAGGTCCGATCTAAACAGTATTTGAAGAGATTGGAGCATTGCTTTGGATAATCAGTTATGCCAAATTTCGAGTATATACCTCGTTAAATAAAAAAGCTTTCCATACGAGCAATTTATTTTGAACGGTCAGTTTGTGTGGCAGCTATATGCTATATAAGTGCGATCTCAAAATTTTCTTCAGAAATTGTAGCGTTTCTTTCTCAAATAACTTATGCAAAATTTCGTGATGATAGCTTGTCGAATAACAAAGTTTTCCATACAAGGACTTGATTCGGATTAATGATTTTGTATGGCAGCTATACCCCATAGGGGTTCGATCTTCACAATTTCTTCTGAGCCTGTAGTATTACTCCGGAAAATAGTCCATATCAAATTTTGTAAAGCTAGCTTTTGAAATAAAAATGTTTTTCATATGAGGATCTGATGTGGATCAGTTACTTTGTACGGCAGCTATACGCCATAGTGATCCGATATCGGCGGTTCCGACTGCTAAGGCAATTCTTGAAGAGAAAAGTCAAGGTACGAAATTTCAGATCGATATCTGGAAAACTGAGGGAGAAGTTCGCAAATATACATACAGGCGGACGGATAGATTGACTGACGGGCATAGCTTCATTGACTCAGCTCGTCATGTTGATTATTTCTATAAATATTTAAAGGATCTTCGAAGTTTCACTCTTGTGTTACAAATTTCAATTTAATATACCCCGTTAAGGGCATAAAAATTAAAAAAAAAATAGTACCAAAGCTAAGGATGTCCGCTGAAAGCTAACCCAAAGCTTAATGCTGCCCCAGCTGTATTAAAAACACAAAAAACGTGTATTTGTTTTCGAGCTATTTATTTTTTATCGTATTTTCTATTGTCTTTTCAGCTCAAATTTCAACTTAAGACAAATGTCGGCGCATACCCACACGCACATACTCTCAAAGCCAAGCAGCAAGTGGACAGCTGAGCGCTTATACTACATACATACATACATATGTATACATAGAAGCTGGTTGTGTGGACAACGAACGACTCGACGAACAACAGCAACTTAGTAGCGGCCATGGTTACACAGCCGAGCCAAGCGAATGAAGATGAAGACGCTGCCGGCAAAAGGAAGTCCGTCGAAATTATTCCAGCAACGCTGACGTATGGCGTGCAGGCTGTGCGCCGTAAGACGAGTACATACCATGGCGGAGAAGAAAGTAAAATTCCGGTAAGGCAACGCGCGAAGGAAATGAGTATGTGGTTGACGGCACGAGCATGGAGCGGGGCAACAACACAGCGATTGCTGGAGAAAATTAACGAAAAATACTTTGGCAACAATATAAATGAATATACCCAGCAGCAGCAGCAGCAATAATGAGCCCAGCACAGCAACAACTGCATGGACAAAGCACAACATGATCTACAACAACAACATTGTTAGCAACAACTACTATCCGTCCGTCACGCAAATTAGTGAGAGACAAAGAATAATTGCAGTCGCCATGAACTTCCCACCGAAGGCAGCCATCAACGCTAGGATGCCTCATATCCTGCGCCCGAATATCTGCATTAACGACATGCATGTGTGTATGTATGCATGTATCGCGTTTTGCCAAACTGTTGCGAACGCAGCTTCCCAATTAGATTTCAAATTCATTTCAACTCTCAATTCGCTGCAATTCTTCGAAGAAATGCTGCAACCGAAAAGTTTACTTTTCATTTGGAGTTTAGTAGTGAGTTTTTGTTTTTTGTTTTTGGCATTTTTGGATGAAGTTGTTTCACAAAAAAATCCTAATTTGTCAGAGTTTATTTAGCAATTTTTGTTTTGTTTTCGTGGGATAGTCAAGTTGTGACTTTGTGGAGTTATAACTTCATAAGTTGTATGTGACTTGCTGAATGATAGAAGCTGAGAAACGCTGTATAGCGGCATATACAGAGTATAGTGTGGTTCATACTATTTAGAAATACAAAGTGCAGGGAGGCCCATATACACCAGGTTAGCAGTGAGTCGTTCGTTATTAGAAATTAAAGTGAGTCAAGCGAAGATGGCTGGTCTTCACTGGAACCAAGTCCGAACGGTATTTTAGCGTGTCCACGATAATCGGATGTAAACGAATTACTTCAAGAATGTTTCCTGTCGCTACAACAACAACTACAAACGTTAAATTTTTAGAAGACAATATTTTTGTTTCAACGGGCCAACCTTTGTTAATTTTTCTATAAGAAAAAGTATTGTGGAAAGCCCATTTTAGTCAATACCACATGCCTCAGGAGCAAGTTAAATAAGATTTTCGGCGCGAAAATTGCTTAGATCATGCCTAGTCTTAGATTTCATTTCGAAGTTACCCACAGCATATCTTTATTCATGATTTGGACCCTCCAGTCGAGTATGAAAAGAACTATTCGTAAGATGAACATATATGTATAATAATCATTCTTAAGATTACAAGAAACTTTGCGTACTGAAATTTTTTATATATTTTGGTTTTTTTGACGATTATTTTTAACAGCTTTTCTCAGAAAACTACATAGTTTTCGCACGTTAGCCCCCTTTTCGTAGACCAGGTCACATATGTAGAAATAAGAGACACCTTGTTCATAAATTTTATGTCAATACTCCCATGATTTTTGAGAAAAAAATCAGCAATATTTATTATTTATTACACTAAACCATATAATCCACTTTTTTCTGGAAAAATATTGAGGCTTTGCACTGGTCTATTGTGGCCTCTTCTATATCACAAATGCTTACAAAGGTACAGCACACTTAACAATTTCAGGAGGACTGAGGTGAAGTGATCCCTGTCCACGATCATGTTGAGCCTTCTTCTACAGTTGGCAATCTAGAATCAAGTATTCTGGAGATTTCTGTTCCATGTCGCAAAATCGGCAGAGCAAGAGACTGCAGCCATGTTGGACACGGGTTTCCTGAGCCTGCAGTGCCCTGTATAGAGTGCCAACAAGGAGGCGGAATTTGCCTCAGGAGAGGTTGATTATTTCCTTAAACCTTGCAAGGTTGTACTCACCCAGTTGTAGCTTGGAGTGGCGCATTCCTGCATCCTGCTGTCAGTGCCATACTCTCCCGTTTACCTCAAATACGAAAGACCCATTTTGTACAGCATTCAATTTCCTACAAAATTTACCAAACGATATATTTTTTCAAGTGGTTGGAAGCGATATATGAGTTTTGTTTTTAACTTATAATAAGAAAAAGATCGAAAACTGTAAGGCGGAGGACCTTCCGGTTGTAATTAAGAGCTCATACCTACAAAAACATTTCGTGCTGGTGTCTAAGAACCAAAGTGTCAAACGAAGAAAATATTGGTTTTTTTACCCACCCTACTACACCATATTATTTTTCGACAATTATTAACTATTTTAATATAGATTAACTGCTCTAGCTAGAGCATGTTTGCATTAAAAACTACATTAAATTGCAATAAAAAATTTACAATGATACAAGCTTTTGCCAAAAATGAGCTTTCATTGAGCTTTCATCTCTCATTTTAGAGACATAGTTTACATGAAAGAGATATAAATAAATAATCCACTCTCTTATTAATAAAAACTTTTCGCAAAAAACGAGCTTTCACTAATAAAGCTAAGAGCTTTTTAGGGAAATTATTTGTGAAAGTTTTGGTAACAGAATTTAGAATAGCCATGAGATTTCTGCAACACGGCATAGTTACATGAAAAAAAATTGTCAACATATAGCTTTCATTGACAAAATTTGAGAAAATCGTATGTGAAAGCTTAAGTGAAAAACGTAAAAATGCAAAAAATTTCGTGAAGGTGTCTAAGAACCACAGTACTAAGCAAAGAAAATTTTCGTATTATTACCCACCCTACTACACCATATTATTTTTCGACAGTTACTAACTATTTTTGGTTAATTATTTAATGTAAAATAATAAGTATTAGTAAATGTCATTAAAAATTCGAAACATGTAAATATTTTACCATTTAAATTGAATATTTCCATACATTCTACTTCAATACTTCTTTTAAATTTTCGGAATTTTCTTTTTCTATACATTCTATACTCAATATTTTTCAATTTTCACCTCAAAAAATTCGATTTGCACGGCTACAGCTAAGAAAGTGAAAGTTTTTAAACTAACCACCCCCGCCAAGTGTTTTCCACCCCAACATTTCTTACATTTCCAACCTTCTTAACAGTTTACCAAATTTACTGCTACACCATTTTTTCCAAAGTGTCCTTTTTGCCGTTGGGCAAATTACTTAACCCGTTCGTGTTACAATTTTTAGCAGAAAGAGTTATTTCGATGCCGTTATCTAAACACACACAGTCAGCTACAAATATACGCACACGCGTTAAGTTATATAAAAAGCAGAAAAAGTACACGAGTGCTTCACCGTTATGCATATACAATATAAAGAGAGTCAGCAGCACACTTGTATGCCACGTCACGTATACGCCGTGTTGTCCCCCTTAACTATCAGCGCTTGAAACGTGCACGCAACGCACAAATCTACGCTGTCATTCGCGTTTGTGCGCTCGCTGGCTCTCGCGTTTCGCCTACCATGCGCGGCGGCCACTGCATACATACATATAACGGTATATTTGTATTTTATGCGAAAAAGTGGAATTGGCTGACTGGCTTAGGCCGTGGAAAAGCACCCTTTCTACCCCTTTTTCACAGAATCTTACAATTTTTGTTTTCATTGCTGTTTATGTACCTATATGGCGGCAGTATGGTAAGGTGGCAAGGATGAGCTATGCTGCAAAGCAGAAGAGTAAAGCGAAAAATAGGAATATGCGCGTTTTTCACGACTTTCCAACGCACATCGTCATACATACCCATGTGAGTAAGCATAAGCGCTCCAGCACTCTTATATGTGTGTATATGTACAGTTATGCGTTGATGTATGAGGCGTGTGTTGAGTATGCTCTGTCTCTTTTTGCTCGTACATGCACATATGTATATACACGCCGCCATGTTTATATATGTGGGCTGTGGGTGGCTATGCTCTGCTATATATGGCTGAAAAGATGAGTTGCGTCGCTGAAAAACTCACGATTTTCCACGAGTTTTCTACGAGTTTTCCTCAAACTCGCTGCGGTCGTTAACAGCGCTGCCGTTGTGTGCGGATATGCGCTAGCGATTTTGGGGCGTCACGAACTTTTCTGAAATTTCTGTGACTGTTATGAAGTGCCACACACACACACGTAACTGAATATATGGATAAATATATGTTTATATGGATAAATAAATATGTAGCTGCACATGAGGTCTTATATGGCTTCGCATACAATATCAAATAAATGTATGTGTGGTATATAAAATAAAGTTTAGTATATAAGCATTTCATATTTACATATACATATATGCATATATATAAACAGCTCTGACAATTTTAACCCAGACTTTGGCTGCTGATTCGAGCATTTTCCATATATACATGTGATGATTTTCAGAAGTGCGTAAAAAAAGAAAATAAACAACTGAAGATAAGGACTGTAGCGGAAGGTGAGCAATGCGTGTGTGTCGCCTGATAAGAATAAATACATTTTTTTGGTCGCTGGGATTGGTGTAAGCATATCCAGTGGGTGTAAACGAACGGTTTATTTGCAGCTTTGTCTCGTTACTTATGGTATATAATTGCAAGCTTTTACATATATTACTCGCACTCTTACTACACACTCGGTATTATATACATAACTAAAGTGCCACGTGGTTACATACTAACTGTCGTATGAGTGCTAGGCACACCATTTTGTTTAAGCCTACAGAAGACTGCGCTAAACAAACAAACAAATGAACACAAATTTCCAAAACTTAACTCAGAATAGCGAGAACGACCAGAAAGCACAGCTGGTGTAAAACTTAAGCAAGCTTTGTCAGCTGTTTGTACGGTGTCGTTTATATTTTGCTAGACAATGGAAGAAACTTTCATATAATTTCACATTAAAGCTTAAAAGTTAATTTCGGCAAAACTTAAAGCTTTCATTGTTAAAGCTTGGAGATTTTTGGCGAAGTCATTAGTGAAAGTTTAGTATGAAGAATAACCATGAGATTGACATTAATAAAAACTTTTTGCAAAATTGAGCTTTTATTCGAAAAATTTAAAAAAATCGCAAGTGAAAGCTTAAGTGAAAAACGTTAAGATAGTTTAGCATGCTCTAGCATGTTAACTATGGTTCATTATAACAAAAATTTACTATTATACAAACTTTAGGCAAAAATGAACTTCCACTGAGCTTTCATCTCTCATTTTACAGATATGATATTTTAGAGACACATGAAAGTTGGGTGAAAAGATGTAACAAAAATTTACTCTTTTCCAAACCTTAAGCGAAAATGAGCATCCATGGAGCTTTCATCTCTCATTTTAAAGATATTATATGTTAGTGATATATACAAATTTGCGTAAAAAGATATAACAAATATTTACTGTTATAAAAACTTTAGGCAAAAATTAGCTTCCATTGAACTTTAATCTCACATTTTAGAAATATATGAAAGTTTGGTAAAAAAGATATAGATATAGGTAATCTGCTCTCATGTTAATAAAAACTTTTCGCAAATAAAAAGAGCTTTCATTGACAAAGCTTAGGGAAATAGTGGGTGAAAGCTTAAGCTAACAATGAAAAAATATATTAACTGCTCGCGTTGCATCATCTCTGCATTAAAGCCCTTAGTGAAATAGAACAAAAATTTCAATTATATGAAATTTAAAAAAAATGAGCTGAGAAAGTTTAGACGAAAGTATGAAAAAACATATCATTTGCCTTTAAATTTATTAAACCATTTCGAAAAAGAAAGGAGCTTTTATTGAGAAAGCTAATCGGGTTTAAAAGTTATTATAACTGAAAGCTTAAGTAAGGTAGTGTAAAATTTGATTATCTTCACTAGGTGAAGATAATCAAATTTACAAAGAGCTTTCGTTGCCAAAGCTTAGAGATTTTTAGAGATTTCATAAATGAAAGCTTAGTAAAAGCATTTAAAAATAGGGAAGCTGTGCTTATGGTAATAAAAATATTCGCAAACAATGAGTTTTCATTGACAAAGCTTAAATATTTCTAAGGAAATGTGAGGTGAAAGCTTAAATGAGAAAACTTAAATATATATTATCGGCTCTAGGGAGAATATATTTATAGCAAATAATATAGTTAATTTTTATAATAATCTGCGATTATAAAAACTTTTCACGAAATTAAAGCTTTCATTGAATAGGCTTGTAGTTTTTCGAGAAATCCTAAGTGAAAGCTTAATTCACTTCTATTGACTGTCAGGTCACAAGAGCATCGATGGCAAGGAAATAGTGGACGAGATTGTCATAAGTGGCGTACGGCTATCTCACGAAAATGTGATAAACACTGGAGAACCCATGCATGCTCTATACGACCATCTGGATAGGAGTTTGACAGGAAAAATCAAAACGCAATGGAACGTTCTACACACTTGGGTACTAAACTGCAAAAGTCATGCGTAAAACGGTAAATCAAAAACGCACAAAGTTCCTACTGAAACTCGATATGATTGGAAATGGTTGGAATACTCACTGAGCACAGTTTGGTGGCGGCACATGCCTGCAGAATGGGGTTGACAGATCGAGAAGATTGCAGCAAATATCAAGAACAAGGCGCCAGAATATCAATGGATCATATCTTCTGCAGCTTTAACTTTTTGAGAGCATCACAGTATGATACAGTCAAAGAGGTATCGTTTGTGAGGCTATAGAGTCTATCCATCTGGTATGTATATGTACATGGCTCACAGTATGAGACACAGTAGAGGTATCACTCGTAAGGTTATAGAGTCTGTCCATCTGTTATTACGAGCGGCTGATATATACATGGCTCATTGTTTCAGAAATATATTATTCCATTATCGTGTAGTTATTATAATTTTACGGTATAAGTATTTAACAATATTAATAAATCTTCATAAATACATATATATGTCTATACTCTTTACACTACCTACATTTCTACTGATGCAGTTATACCTCTGATTACAGTTATGTCAATCAAACTAACTGTCAAAAATGTCATTTGTAAGAAAAAGCAAATCGTGGCAGTCTTTAAAGGTAGATTCACCTGGCATTAAGAACAAACTGTAAATTCTTAATTACACATGCGACACAATGGAGATAAATGAATACACTAAAGGAGGGGTGATTTTTTGTCTTGAACATCGACAAACATGAAACACAGAAAACAAAGAAAACAAAGAATACAAAGAACGCAAATAAACGGTAGCTAAGGTAATTAAAAACAATGACAGTTGTCTGCTGACCATTAGACGATGGATAAGCAAATGCACAAAGAGCAAAAGATAAGAAAAAATAAAATTCTATTTAGAAAATATGAAAATGTACGAAATAATATGTAAATAAAAATGAAATATAAATAAAAAATGCGATGGAGGGATAAGTAAATAAATGTGTACTTTCTTATCAAATTATAATGACCGAATATAAGCTGGAAAAATGTAAGTATACTATATGTCTAGAACAAAGCAACCTAGCAACCACCTGTAATGTTTGTATGTATAGTACATAGTAAATATATGTATATGTATAATAGGTGTGAATGGTTTGTAGGTTATAAAACATTGTATGGAAATAATTTCACCTGTCATTAAGCATTAAATGGTTTTCAATTTGTGCTCTCTCTTCACTAAAGAAAATAATGTAGATCACATCTTAGTTTGTGTTTTCCCTTTGCCACTTATGGAATGTATTATGTATAGTCTTCCAGATGAAATTTTCATGTAATAAAAATGCGAACACATTTTCAGAAAAATAACGTTTGGAATCGAATAGACAACTTTAACTTAAAGGTGGTATTGGCGCGACCTCATACCAGCCCACTTACCCTCTTCTTCTCTTTGACTTTCATTAACATATCTCCGAGTTTTAGTGACATTTTCGATAAGAAATCGGCTACACTTGCTGAGGTCGATATGTTCGGGATTCCGGCGGCTTGAAAGCCATGGTCAGATTTCGACTAATTTTGGATGTGAAATGGCATGGCATTCTTTGGAGATACCGTTTGCTCAAGGTTTTTTTTTCTCAAAATATTTATACATTGTGACAAAAAGCATTCCCGGGTAAATGATATTTAAAAAAGCTAAGTTGGTAGGACGATCTTTCCACCAGTTTGTTTACAGCAGCTGCTTAGGTCGGTACACCTCAGTAGTGTTTTATGATTTTTGCAATGGATAAAAATATCGAACAAGAAATTTGTCTCAATTTTGTAATTTTAAACAAATTTAGTGTACGGAATCGTTGCGTATGTTGGAAAAGGCTTGCCGTGATTCAGTTTTATCAAAAACACAACCCTACGAGTGATACAAAGCATTCAATGGCAGTCGAGAGATCGTTGAGGACATTGCTTATTTTTGACCTCCTTTGACCTCTTCAACTGATGAAATATTAAAAAAAGTGCAGGATATGGGGCTTGAAAATCGTCTTGCAAGTGTTAGAGATATGGTAAGAGAGCTCGATATCTCTCGCGAGTCCATTCTAATGATTTTTAGTTAAAGCTGATTTTTTTTCAAAAAGAGTTCCGTAAACACGTCTCTTTGGACATGCTTGATCGTGCAAATTCCGATTCTACATTTATGGAGATTATTATGATGGACTGAAAAAATCGTTGGTATTACTGTATTACATCTGCTGGGGATTACTTTGCACAGACAGACGAAACATACTATACATGCCTCCATCGACTCAGCTCATCTCACTGATAATTAATACATATGTATTTAGAAGTATATATGCACTTTATGGGGTCTCCGACATTGCTTTCTGGAAATTTATCATAACTTTGTGACAAACCTATCGATATGGTTTCATTGCTGAAGGCTTTTTAGTATTATACCTTTTGAAAATTATGGCTGAATCAACTTATTTTACTTACTTAATTTTGTTAGGTTCAGTTCATCGATCTATACCGCTCTCCATTGACTGTAACGGTGTCACCACCTTCATTTCGAAAGAAATATATGTAATATAGGGGAGGGCACAATCAACCATAGGTCATAGTGTAAAATCTCAATTAATTTCTATCTATCTAGCATACCAATTCTTGATGGTTGATTTTCCTGGAGCAGTTGGCTTCAACTGTATTTTTCCCTTTCAAAAAGCTTAAAATGTCAGTAGGGTAAACTGGCCTGTTTTTTGAACTTTTTTTTAAAGACATTTTTATTCTACCATAGAACTTTTTTCACATATCATGAGGTATATCGTGGAGTGTATAAACAAATATTTTCGGAATTTTTTGATGTCATCTGTCGGAGAAATGGCAGGGTGACTGAGATGCGTTTTTTTCACTGGCGGACACGATTTCTCATGTTTTTTGCATCATCTGAAACACAAAAACCCAGTTTATTCTTAAAACGGACGTGAATGGTTATCGTCCCTACTAGAATCATGAAAAAATGTTGAAAAATAAAAAAGTTATTAATGTTTTTTTTTTTTTAATTTTTCCACATGCTGTCATGTCCCCATGTTATAACATTGTCAATAAATTATAAAAAAAATATGAAACTAGTAGGGACGATAGCCAGGCATTTTGTGAACATTTAAAAAAAATTGAGCTCATCGGTTGAGTAGTATGATGGAATCATTGAGGAATCATGTCCGCCAGTTTAAAAAGAGTGTGTTTTGAGAAAAACGCGTTTAAAGTTTGAGGTGTGCACTCCGAGCGCTCCGAACGTCGAGCGGTATTATTATTTTTTGGGTCTTTTTCGAAACCTTCCAATGGTAAAGTGGGTTTCTACATTAATTCTAAGCGTATAAGGGAACAGAAAATGCAAAACAAAATTTTTTTTTTTTAAGTTTACCCTACTGCCTACTACTTAACATAACTTGCACATAGTTGCGAAATAAATGACATCTCTGTATAAAAACATCATTATGGATAGTATTGAATATACATTTCTTATCTGTAATATATTTATTGTATTTTTTTTTTTTTGAGATAGACATCTGATGTGGTCCAAGAGTTCAATGTCTGCTTTGTAATAGAGCTGGACACTCGCAAACGTTTGCTTACCTGTAAGTGTATTGGTGCCAAGGCGGTTTACTTTGAGGAACACGACTTAGATTTTGAAGAATAAATTAAGAAATTTAATTATGAACTTACTATTTTTACCCATAGTAGTATACATGTATATTTACGTATACTTTAATCTACATATTTGTATTTTTAAGTACCACTTTCGTCATAACTGATTTACTGCACATGTAGTACATTAAGACATTTTTATTTGCTCAGAGAAAGGCTCCCATCAGTCCCTAACTCATATATATATGTATGTATCATACATCATATTAATGCCTTAAAAGTATACTGTCAGTTTTGGGAAAAAAGTACAAGAAATACAAAAATATGTGTAATATTTTAATTGAGGTCAATTTTCCTCAGTATGGCAAAAAAAAACATAAGATTTATCGCAGATTTCACATCTGACACATATAGGCAAACGTCCAAAGAACAATGGAGCAAATGTTAAAAAATAGAAAATTTTCCCACCCACATTTGCTGAAACAAAAGCGCATACAAAGAAACTGACGAAATCACCAAAAATTTTTATAAACCATAAAAAATACACAAATAAATATGCATACATATGTAAATGTA
Source organism: Bactrocera tryoni (assembly GCF_016617805.1). NCBI lineage: Eukaryota > Metazoa > Arthropoda > Insecta > Diptera > Tephritidae > Bactrocera > Bactrocera tryoni. The sequence goes on along the minus strand of NC_052501.1, from coordinate 70,185,593 downwards.
TGAATGTATGTATATATGTTTGTACAATGTCTAAGGCTAAACACACATTCATCATGCTTACCTCATATTCATATAAAAGCGAAATTTACTCATATTAAAAATATATTCACATAAAAATATAATCATGAAAAATGTATTCATTTAAAAATGTATGCATATAAAAATATGTACATATATGTACGTAAGTACTATATATGTACGTATATGTGAGCCAAAATGTCTTTTGTGGCAAAGCGCCCCAAAATAATGCCAATGTCCGAGTGAAAGACCAGCGAAGACTTTAAAACGGCGACACATGGAATTAGAGCGCAGATTGTTGTTGCTTGTCGCTTTTCATGAAGCTATGATGCCACATAATTTTAATGGCATACAGAAATAGTTTGAATATGTAAGAAAATGTGCATACGCCGAGTATACATACTTACACGCTCAAATATTATAATTGTAAAATGTAGCTGTTTCTAACTATTTCACACCATTCAATGATTTTTCTCACGCTTAAGGTATAATTTCTTCATGTAAGTAGGGAAGCAGTGCGCAGTTTTTAAAAATTTTTTTTTTTTGATTTTTGTAGACTAATATCTCTTCATGGCTTATAACTATTTATGAGCGCACATACATACTTAGCTAAATGTGCGCTAGTGTACTGAAGTGTAAAGCTTGTGTGGTGGCTTAGGCACAAGTTGCGTTGGTCATTTGGTGGGCAGCCAGCGTACGCCTTATTCAATGAGCGACGCAAAGACATTAGGCTGCTTCAAGACAGTTAAGCGATTGTGTCAAAATTTCGTATTGCATATGTAGAGATCTTCAGTGGTCTCTTATGTGTAGGCATATATTTTTGTTGAACCCATATATGTTTATGTCTGGTCATGTCTGCGGAAAATGTCGGTCTCGTGCCCAGTTTTGAGATATTTTTCAATTTCTGCAACGTGTACTATGTACCGGGTTTTCCAATAGACATGAAAAGGTCAGTTTGGCCTTTAATACATTTTATGATCTTTATTTTTTCTTCATTCATTTCAGGTAAGACACACGCAAGAACAACTTTTACAAATCATTTAATTTTATTATCAAAATAATCGTTCTCCAATTGCAACTTTTCATTCATTTTTGCCACTTTAGGGTCATAATAATCGTCCAAGTGTGCTCACTATTCGTCGAGTTACTGAAAATTTCCAACGCACATTTTCTAAAAATAATGTTCAAGTGCCAAGAAGACCAAGAACCACTCATAGACATACTGCCGTTCAGGCAAGTGTTGCTGAAGACCGCAATTTGACGATTCCAAGACGTGCTCAAGATGTTCAAGAATTGGGACTGTCTCAAACCATAACGTGGTGGATTTTGAGAAAGGATTTCTGATTGAGTTCGTATAAAATTGTTCTCACTCAAGAACTGAAGCCATTGTCAACCACCGTAAACGGCGTGAATTTGCAGATTTTGGCTTGGTACAACTTGAAAACGATAACCATTTTTTTTTTTAAATCAGCTTCTCCGATGAGGCTCACTTTCATCTAAATAAACAAAACTGTCGATTTTGGTGCAAAGAAAATCCACAAATTATTTTTAAACCACGATTACATTCACCAAAATTGACAGTTTGGTGTGGTTTTTGGTCTGGTGAAATCATCAAATCATCATCGTCAAATCATAAAGATCCATCGCTCGAAAAAATTCCAGGAGTTTGCTGGGTGCGATGGAGGTGATGTGATCCCTGTTCACGTAGGCATGCTGAGGTCTGTTAAGTTTGGAAGTGGTGAAATGAGTATCGAAGTCGGTGAATGCAGTGAATGCTCGAAAAGGAGTGTTAACGAAGGAAACATCAAAAAAGCCCAAAAAAATAATATTAGATGACCGTAAAGTGAACTTGTTCGAGATAGCATGCATTCTGAAGAAAGCAACTGAATGTGCACATCTTAATATTCACGGATATTTGGGTATGAGAAAGTTCTGTGCAAAGTGGGCGCCTGGTAAGCTCACATTTGAACAAAAGCAAAGACGAGGTCATGATTTGGAGCAGTGTTTGGAGATGTTCAAGCGTAATAGAATCGAGTTTTTATGACGATATGTGACAATAGATGAAACGTGTTTTCATCACATCCCTTTGAAGTGCAATCAATAGTCAAACGAGTGGACTACACACGACGGACTCGCGCCAAAGCGTTGAAAAAATGCAGCAGTTGACTGGAAAGGTTATGGCGTCTGTATTTAGGGATGCGCAAGGAATAGTTTTTATTGACCAAAAAATTGAATTGAAAAAGGAAGGACCAGCAACCGCGCTTATTACATATCGCTATTGGATCGTTTGAAAAACGAAATTGCCCAAAAAGGACCGCATTTGAAGAAGAAAAAAATGTTGTTTCATTACGACAATGCACCGTGTTCCAGGTCAGTGAAAACGATGGCAAAATTTCGAAGTGTTTCCGCATCCACCTTAAACTCCAAATCTGGCCCTTAGCGACTACTTTCTGTGCTCACATTTCAAAGGAATGCTCGCTGAGAAGAAATTTTCGTCGAATGAAGAGGTGATTGCCGAAACTGAGGCCCATTTGAAGCAAAGAACAAATCGTACTGCAAAAATGAAAACAAAACGTTGGAGAGTCGCTATAATCAGTGTGTCACCTTTGAAGGGAACAATGTTGAATTAGAGAGAAAGGAATTTGCCAAAAAAATGTGTTTTACTATGGTAGGCCGGGGACTTTACAATCGATTTCTTACTTATACATTGTAATTATGCTATACAGGGATTGTTTGGAAAGTAAAAAGACTGGGTCAATTTAAAAAAATTTATTGAACCAATCTTTACAATTCTATGAAAATTTTGAAAATAGGCTCCTGCTGCGTCGATGCAGCACTGGCAGCGCTCCAAGTATTGAAGGCGTCACGGCCTTCATCAGCTATTTCAAGCAAGGAAACAAAAAGAAGTTCAGAGGGAGCCACATCTGATCTGTAGGGCGGCTTTCACACTTGTTCCAATTTTCTTGAGCACTTGTAACACCATATTTCTGCACAAAAATATTGCGTCAAAATATCATAAACCACAGATTTTGATAAATTTAACATCTGGGCAATTAAACGAATACTTAATCGACGGTCTGAGTTTAAAACTTTGCGCACACGAGTCACTTTGTCGGTGTTTGTCGAAGTCGCAGGTCTCCCAGCACGGTATTTTCGGCTTGCACACTCACAGAAACACGTCGAGCGAAAATGTTTGTCTTGAATCTCCAGGTCTCGGAGACAACTGACCAGCCGCTCGTACGTTAGCTAGGACTACAGTCACTACGGAAAAAAATCAGTCCTATTACTTTCCGGTCAAACCCCGTATGAATTCGGCATGAAACTGAGCTAGGTAAAATTTCTAACTCAAGGACAGATTACTGGTAGGTATTGAAAGCTTTCCTAGCATGTCAATAGGGTAGTATTAGAAGGATACTTAATTATAATACGGAGCCGCTCTCCCATTAAAAATCCATATCTTTGCTATATGGTGTGTATCAAAACTTCAAACAAATTCAATACAATTAATAGGCAAATATGTTAATCCATTAATACCACAAAAAACATTTATTTAAATGTTGCAAATAAAAGCTTTGCACACTAAGGTTAAGTGCACGTGCAGATTTAAACAAAAGATCCATAGCCAGCATTCGCAAAACGCAATCTATAGCAACCCTGAACTGTCTGCAGCGATGAGAGCACAGCGCTTAGAAGATTGTGCATTGACACGTTGCAACAAGCACAATGAAAAAAGCCACACCACAATGCAACATAAAAATGCAACCATTCAAATCGCAGCTACGCAATTACATTTCGCGAATAGAAAACCAAGCGATTTCAATAGCGAGCGAACAATGAGGCGCAAATCAAATGTGTATGCAACAAGTACAACAACAACAGCAAATAGGCGCAAGTAAAGGTGCCTAGCAAAGGTGGCACTACAAAAAGGTGTGTGTTATACAGTTGCCGCTGGCTCAGCCGACCGACCACCAACAATGTTGCAGATGCGCTGCGCTGGCTACACTAGGCAACCAAGCGGTTCAGGGGGAGCAATGCAGGTCAGCTGACAATATTTGCGCCACGTTGCAGTAGCAAATGCAGCGCTGTTGTAGGCTACCAAAAACATGGCAAATAAAAATAAAATTGATTGCTCAAAATTTAATAAAAATATTTATAAATATGTATATTTACATGTATGTATATGTGAATACCTAAAGCTTTGTTAGAGTTATGATGGCGCCTGGAGGTGTTTGCATTGCGGTTAGCCGCTTGCTGTGCCACCAAATAATGCACGACTGCATTTGACTTATGCAACAGCTATGCATTATGCGAATGCTGCGGCTTATGAGCCATACACATACACATATTACATACATATGTTTTCTTACATAAATATACACACTTCAACTGCCTAGTTGCCTCTATTGGCTCAAGACGCCGCTATCGGTTGGTTTAAGTAGTCATCACACACAGCTGACATGTTTTATTAGATTTTTGTTAACTTTCAATTCTTTTATTTTTATTGGTCAATATATACTATGTACATATTTTTATTGAACTATTGTTTTCATTGTTTATACAAGATTGCTGCTGATACTCGCGCTCAGCACGTCCGCCTGAGCTAAGTGATTGGTTAATTTCTTTATTTTAGCTAAATTATTTTTATCCATTGTCAATACTTATTCATTGTATTTTTGAAGAATGTATATTAGAATAAAAATGCTTGGACAATGATATGTGTGAAATTTCGTGAAGATATCTTGTCAAGAAAAAAGTTTTTCATACAAGCACATGATTTGGATCGGTCAGTTTGTATGACAGCTATATGCTATAGTAGTCCGATTTTAACAATTTCTTCGCATATTAACTAATTATATTAGAATATAATCCATACCAAATTTCGTGAAGATGTCTTGTCAAACAAAAAAGTTTTTCATACAAGCACATGATTTGGATCGGTCAGTTTGTATGACAGCTTTATGCTATAGTAGTCCGATTTTAACAATTTCTTCGCATATTAACTAATTATATTAGAATATAATCCATAGCAAATTTCGTGAAGATATCTTGTCAAACAAAAAAGTTTTTCATACAAGAACTAAATATTGAACGTTCAGTTTGTATGACAGCTATATGCTATAGTAATCCAATTTTAACAATTTCTTCGGATATTAACTAGTTATGTTAGAGTATAATCCATACCAAATTTCGTGAAGATATCTTGTCAAACAAAAAAGTTTTTCCTACAAGCACATGATTTGGATCGGTCAGTTTGTATGACAGCTATATGTTATAGTCATTCGATGAGAACAATTTCTTCGAAGGTAGTAGCGCCAGCTTGAACAATCATCTGTGCGAAATTTCAATAAGTTAGTTAGTAAAATGAAAAAGTTTTCCATATAGGGACTTGATTTGGAGCGGTCAGTTTGTATAGCAGCTATATGCTATAGCCATCCAATCTTAACCATTTATTCGGAGATTATAACTCTGTCTTAGATGAGAATTTATGTAAAATTTCGTTAAGATATCTTATTAAGTAAGAAAGTTTTCCATACAGAGACTTGTTTTAGATCGGTCAGTTTTTATGACAGCCATACACTATAGTGATCCAATATTAGCGACTCCGACAGATGAGCCGCTTCTTTGGAAGAAAAGTAAGTGTACCAAATTAAAGTTTAATATTTTAAAAGCTGAGGATACTTTGAGCAGCGGCAGACAGACGGAGAGACGGACAAAGCTAAATTCACTCTGCTCGTTGCCTTCATCATTTATATATAAATAACCTTTATAGAGATCCAAGTGCTGTCCAATACTTTCGAAACGAAATATACACCATGATGTCCAAAAACAAAAAAGAAACAACAAACCAGCACCAAAACTGAAAATTGACCCATACGAATTTGAAACTATAAAAGCCTTTACATACATACTTGGGCTTCGAGCTCTGTAGCGATAACTCAACAAACCTGAGTAAGATAAAATACGAGCCGCTAATATGTTAGTTCATGTGTGTCCCTAATGAAAGCTACCAGAAGTGGCTGCTATCAGCTCCTGTGCAACTGCGAGATCCTAAGGGCTTAAAGTAGAACGCAGAAGATCTATTGAATTACTTGCCTTGAGCAAAGTTCAACTTGCCACAATTATAGGAGTTCTAACTGGACACTGTCCATTTCATGCGGTAAGGCTAAAACTCTTGTCGCACGCTAATTGTTGTAGGGTAGATGGAGAGCTGAAAACAAACAGGCCCTTTCTTTTCCATTTTTACACCTTTGCAAGTCTGAGGCTGAAACATCACGGTAGTATTGGCATCGACGATCCAGAAGACGTAGCCAAATCTGATATTAGTCGTCTCAACGAGTTTGTGATTGGAAGAGTGTACTTTGCCGATTTGTCAGGGTTTGATAACCCGTATATAGAAGTTTTTTAGGTACCACAACGGACAGGTGTTCTAAGCTATCCAAGTGAGATTCCATTTTGGATCGACATCTTAATCTAACCTAAGGTTTGACTTCGCTATATTTTATTTCATGAATAAGCAACGTAATCATCATCAAAACACTGCTTGAGAACTGGTTAGATTTCAGCGAGTTTCTTTTTCTGGTCTCAGTCAACTTACGAAGCGTTGGCGAAGCCGATTTTTGATTGTCGTGTATAGAAAAAAGTCAAAGGTAGACAAATTTACATAAAATTATTTCTATGAAATATATGGTCAGGAGATGCCACTAGGAGTCGATTTCGCTGTTTCGCGTTATTAGGTATGCAGTCAAGATGAGAGAGGAATTCAAAATGTTTCTCTTTGGAACTCTTAATGCGTCCAGTTTTCCTGAGACTGACAGCTTGACCCATGAGAGCGCACTACTAGCTGTTTAGCGAATGTGTCTTTACCGAGCGCATTCCTCCAAACAAATATATCAAGAAACAGTATTGCTATAACCTCTCTACTCAACATTGGGCTTCCATAAAAGCTTCAAGATTGAGGCCAAAATACATTATTGACCTTTTCGAAAGGATGTTTTATGTGAACACCTTACTGTTTCTGGAAATCTTGAGGTAGATACTGATAAGCTAATACATATATTAGTTACTCTGTAATCTAGTTGATAGCACAGATCAAATCTACCTTTAAACTTATATGAAGTTCAAACCTACTCTTTTTTACATAAAGAATTGGTATTTTGTAAGCGTAGAAGTCGTTAGCGATTCAGATTTCGGTCCGAAAAATGTCATATTCTCATACATTTTTTGGATTTGAATATCGTTATAATATAGATACCGATGCCGATTAATCGCCCGGATAGCTAGGTATTAACTCTCCGACATAAGCAGGTTCTTCCTCTGGAATCACTGTCAAAACAAACAAAACACAGAAACTGTTTTAAATCTGAATATTTTCGTACTGGAACGATTTGAGTCTGAAGAATTTGTTTGTTGATTGACCAATTTGATGCCTCACTACAGGCTATACAAAAAAATATATAGAGACTATTTTCATCAATCGCCTGTGGCTCTTTTGCTCCGCATTTTGCTCTTAAAATTGATCTCAATTGATTACAATCACCTTGCGGTGACAAAAAGCAACTTGCAACAACAAAACCAAATCCATGCCTCAAGCTAGGCGCTGCAGTAGTTAGTTACGATAATTGAATTCGTCGCCAAGTGGCCGCTCTGGGCTGCACTCTGGTGAGAGAGGGGTGACAAGACAACCGGCAAAAGTGATTGAGGGAACTTTTTTAACAAGTATATGTGTAGCTGTGTGAATTAATAATTTTACTCGGCAATAACAGTGGAATTTATTCTGTTGCTTCTTAGTAAGTTTTGTTGTCTTTATGGCCTAAACGGAGCATATTGAGTTTGCCAGAAAATTTGTTTGACGCGCTGAGTCCTGTAGTTTGTGAGATATCAATCTGAAACTTTGCACACGTCTTTTTAGCTCTAAGAAGCTGCTTATTTGCCGGAACGGCCGATATCGAACAACCATAGCATATAGCTGCCATACAAACTGAACGATCCGACTGAAGTGCTTCTATGGAAAAGTTTTTTATTTGCAGAGTTATAGTCCCGATTGCTGAGGGCAATGCTGCAGATTCTGGTAATATTGTTGTGATCTTACCACTTTAGCATATAGCTGCCATACAAACTGAACTGTTGAATCCAGAAGCTTGTATGGAAAGCTTTTCCATTTGACGAGGCATCTTCATAAAATTTGGCATAGTTTATTGCTCAAGACAGCGCTACAATATCCGACAATATTGTTCAGATCGAAGTACTATAGCATATAGCTGCCATACAAACTGAACGATCCGACTGAAGTGCTTCTATGGAAAAGTTTTTTATTTGCAGAGTTATAGTCCCGAAATTTGTCATAACTTATTGCCAAAGGCAATGCTATAGATACCGAAAATATTTTTCAGATCGGACCACTATAGTCTATAGCTGCCATACAAATCCACTGATCAAAATCAAGTCCATATATGGAAAACTTTTTCATTTCACGCGATATTATCACGAAACTCAACAGAAATGATTGATTAAAGCAACGCTATAAGCCTACCACAAATTTTTCATCGTGACACTAAATTAAAATCGAGATATATACCCAACCTTATACCTTCTAATTTTTTGTCGTTGAAATTACCTGAGTACATAGTGTACTCGTTATCGCTTACATGCAGCCATGTTCCTTCATGTTTTTAATCCACCTTGTCGCCATGGCGCTTGCAGCTACCAAGAAATGCTGTAATGATTACCTAGGACCCCTATTTTTGACACACACACATCACTAGTTGATCAGCAATTGCTACTTGCTGTCGTCATACTTAGCCGCTTATCTAAAGATTCAGCTGAAAATTATCAGCTAAAAATATTTACCGAACTCAAGTAGTGCACATTTCCCGCTATTTATAACAATCGATGATGTGAGCGATGATACTTCGCCATCAACTCTGCTTTTGCTTCTCGTCGCTGCTGCTACTCTTCGACTTTGCTGTTGCTTCTCGACTCTGCTGTTGCTCCTCGACTTGACTGAGTGCATAACCGCAATATATCGAGTTATACCTCTTCCAAACAACAACAAGAAAAGCAAAATGCTCGCCGAAAACTTTCATAAATCAAGCGAGGGATCTGTGCGCGGTGTCCACTTCCATGCCACGATGCCTGGCTGGCGATAGACGCTGCCGGCGCTGTTGGCGATAAGGATTAAGATGTCCTTAGCGTTGTTAAGAAACTATGTGGGTCGAGTAATAAGGATTTAAGTTTCATCTGAATGGAACACGAGTCTATGTGTGTGTCTGTATATACATAGGTGTATGTGTCTGCATACAGGTGTTTGTGTGTTTATGTTTCTTGTGGCAACTGACAGCAATCACTCATTCATACTCTGGGCCAGTGCTGCTGCAAGTTGCTTAGTTTTATTTATTTCTACTACATATACATATATGTATGTATGTGTGCGTTCAAATTGCAATCTCTATGTAGCCAACGAGTGACTGCTGTGTGTGTCCGTCCTCTCAAGTTACCTTCACTATCTTTTCATTATAAATTCGCTTCGATTTATTTTGATGCCGTTGCATTGATAACCTTTCATTCATTCTGGTTGCATATGTATTTGTTGTTGCATGTATATATAAATATATAGTTGTTCTTATATTTATATTTGTTATTGTTGCATATAGATATTTTTGCTTACTATGCCATTCATTGGCATCACTATTTATAAATATCCTGCCTTTGTGTGTGTGTCTTGTTCCCCGAGGATATGTTCTTGGCATACAACGGTTCACCGATATCGGTTACCAGTTGCATGTGCCACACCACAAACAATTGCCGTTTTCGATTTTCCCGAATTTTTCGGTGTGGCGTTAACCTTATTTCAGCGTCTGTACCGGTTTCCGATACAAAATACTCAATTTCAAGACTTTCGTTGCCTTGCCCCGACTGGCAGTCGAATTTGTGGCAAATTTTGAAACAACAACAAACGCCAACAACTTTGTTGCGCTTAATATTTTGTGTTATATTATATTATTGTATTATTTTATTAGCGTGTTTCAATTTTATTGACGTTGCGGTGCGATGAGGTCAGACTTGATGTCTTTACTCTGTTTGCATCTCAATGACTTTTGCCGCCGAAAGGTGAGTGGCGCTAGTTGTTATTCGTGTTGGACTTTTGTTCGAGTGCATATATTGTATTATATCTATCTATATATAGATATATTCGTATGTAGTATGTGTTTTTGTAACTCAGCTGTTGGCATATTCCCTCTGTGGCTCATGTTGCGGTGGCGTCTCCATTGTTTCGTTACGTTTTGATATATCTTTTTAAATTGCACGTCTGTCTGTTCTGGTGTCAATTTAATGTGTGTGTGCAAATTTATGGCGCTATGACAGCAATACTTCAGAAATATTGAAGTTTATTAATTTTAAGTTCTTAAATTTTTATAGCAGGAGTTTGAGTAATGAAAAAATATTCGCTTGACTAAATTTTTATCAAAAAGAGGCCTAAACTTCGACTGCAAGGAAGCTATAATACCCCTCACTCGTTCATTTCTTGCAGCAATTAGATATACAATGAAATCTGAAAACGGAACCAGTCAACGGTTTGCTTCCGAAGAAAACGTTCTGTTAGTTCTTTTTAAGCACGTTGCTTGATATAAACAACCTTCAACTCAATTAAGGTGAAATATTTTTCGTGAAGTTCAATACCTTGATATTGGTCAATCTGTTTGTAAGCCCAGCTACAAGCTATATTGGTCCAATCTGCACAGTTTTTCCGAAAAGTACTGTTGCTTTGGGCGATAATCCATGACAAAATTCTTGAAGATAGTTCTATCTACGAAAAAGTTTTCCTTACAAGGATTTGAGTTCGTTCGATCATTTTGTATGGCAGCTATGCGCTCTAATCCCAATCGTCCAAACGCCTAGGGCCTGTTATAAATTTATTGAAGCGACTAAGATCAATTGTAGACAATTCGTCAGATTGGTAAAAAGTATGGCAACCTAGATGCTTAGTTTGCGAAAGCTGAACAGTGGAGGAGAAAGTATCTGAAGGGACAGTATCCAATTAGGATGCCTCTCATTGCGGCGATGTGAGCCTTACTAACAGCTAGCAGTTCAATCGACCTTTTATGTTGAAAGACACTACAGTGGTCTGGCAGTCTGGAACAAGAGTTGACTGTGAGCCGCCAACAGAACCAACATTCGATTCGTTCATGAAAAACCCACTATGTCTCTCTATAGCCACTACGCCCTAACCACATATCTCTCCGAATTATGTGCGCGCAGAAGATTTTGCAGTCATTCAAGTTTTCAGAGATGCAGTCGATTTGAGTTAGAAGTTCGAAATGTTTCTCTCCGATACTCTTAATTTGTCCAGCTTCCCAGAGTCTGGCAGCTTTTGCACGGGTGCTATATGCTGATGCCCTTGAGAGCCGCACTTTAAATTCGTTCTAGCTGTTTAGCGAGAGTATAACATAGATATAACATAATAGAACATTATTGGCTTAACTCCTCTCTTCAACATTGGGCTTTCATAATATCTTTATACCAAGGATGAAGCCCACGTACAATACATAAATGACCTTTCGAAAGGATTAAGTCGACAGACCTCCTGTCCAGAAAGTATCGGGAAGTCTTCATTTTCTACTCTCATTTCCCGCATACATGGAAGACAGGTAAATTTTTTTTCCTAGGTTGTACAATTTTCCTTAATTATGATGGCAAAAATTTGCGAGATCTGTCAACCAGTGCTGTTTATGTCAGTCGACCTTAGTGTTTGTCGAATTTTAAAATCTAAATCTACGTATTTGTGTTAAATTTTGGCCAAATACTCAACAAATATCATTGAGCAAGCACCGAATACATCTGATATGGCCCCCTGTGACTTTTACCTTTCGACTCAATTGAAGATATCAAAAAAAATTCGACGCAAGAGCTTGAGGCCATCACGGAAAGTGCCTAAAGGAAAGGTTTTGACGATTGGAAGAAGCGTTGGCACATGTGCATCGCCTTAAATGGATGCTACTTTGAAGGCGATAAAATAAATTTGGATGATGATTGAAAAATTGTCGTTTTATTTATAAATTCGCCATACTTTCTTGACAGGGTATAGCCCGGGTATATAGACGAAGAAAGTTTTATATGAGGATACTTTATTGTTTCTGGATATCTTGAGTAGTTTGATGGGCAAAAAGTGAACAGAAATTCAAACTATTGCCGGAATAGTCTACAGATCAAAAGAGCTCATAGGCTTGTGGAGAAGTGTCATCCAATGTGATCGGTTTTGGATGTGTTTTGCAATTAAAAATCGCTAGAGGTAGAATTTAGAAAAGCCCTACCAAGAATAATGGTTTGCTCAGAAACGGGAAATATTTTGAGAAAATCGATATAATAAGAGTACATTGCAATAGTTAAATGATTCATATTATTAGGTCAAGGTTTATTTCTACTTGAAAATATTTAGTACTTCAACAAGCTTATTCCAAAATGTATTTTTCATCGGCTTATTTGAGAAGAACAATGAAAAATACGAGCCAATTGAAGTAAATGTATGCAATTTTTTTAGAAGTCTAGAAGGTCATGACGGGTGGCTAAACATTGTACTAAGCTCATAAACCTGATGTCAAACAGTAGGTACTTCAAAGTTTTAGGAATAACTTGACAAGCTGCCATGATTATGTTAGAGCAGTCTTCACGAAGTCAATTTAGTAATACTTGCTTTAAGTATTTTTAATAGCAAAAAATAATGCCCAAGTTTATACCGCATTAACTTGTGATAATTCCAATAAAAAGAACACGAAAGCCTCGAGCCTTGGGAGCAAAGTAATAAATTTGAAAAAGTTAAGGATATAGGTTATATCTAGGAACCAGTAATTTAAGGCTGGAAGAGAAGCGAAGAATAAATTTTGCGAACAGGTGTTACTTTGGGATATTAAGATCAGTCGGCAATCGACAAGCAGACCCCTATTTTATTCGAGACCCATGGATGGACAATGGAAGCTGGGGCGCCCACGCAGCAACCGTCCGCACTTGGTATTTACAACTGGCGTGACCTCACAATGTATAAGGCCAACTGCCGAAATTTTTTGTTCTTGGCTCAGGCCGTTCCATAGTTGTAGTGCCAAAAAGAAAAGAAGCCTTACTTGTGCCATGTATGGTTAAAGCCAATATTGGAGCACTGGTTGACCAATTTCATCAATATTTGAAATTCCTTTTTGTTACTAGAAAAATATACTCGTTCGTATATCCCACATCATGGTATTTCTCACATATCGAGTGCTATATTTTCACTATCGGTATACTATACAAGTAGGATTGGAAAAGGTATACTCCAAGCTTCGACTAATATCGAATAATAATTTTTTGTGGCGCCCGCTCTCACTGGAGATAGCAAACATTCGAGCGTATTTCCACCATGAAAAGCATTCTCAAAAATTTATTTAGGATTTCTCATATATCGGACGATATATCCTCAATATGAAAAAATCTCTCAAATATTTTCGTTTAGAATTTCTCATGTATGGAGCTAAATACAATATCTATCGCTATATAGGGATTGAAAAGGTATGACTTGATTCGATTAGATACCGATTTTTGACTGAGATCGAATAATATTTTCTAGTTAAGACCACCCTCGGTAGGTAATAGCAAACCGTTTAGTGTACTTTCGATATGAAAAAGTCTGCTCAAAAATTCATTAGCCGTTGGTTAAGAAAGCTTCGTTCATTCGATGTAGAGACGATCCAAAAGGTCGCTTGAATTAGGTGCATTATATATTCTTGAGTAAACCCGGCTTATAATTGGTCAAATCAAGTGTGGAACCATATTGAAGAAATGTGATTTTTAGGAAACTTTACACAAAAGCTATCGAAACATTAGTAGAAATCACTCTCAGATATAATAACCAATATATAACCATTTTATAACCAAAACTGAATTTTTTTTCAATGAGTGGTTTCAATTATATCGTTTTTCCTTCGGCAGTACTATACTTATGAAAAGTGATGTTACGTTATTTTGCATTTTAGATGAAGATATCAAAGTAGTCAAAATAGTTTCTACAAGAACTGCTGACCCTCGCCTTTGTTGAAAGATCATCAAAAGTCCATTAAATAAACAAGTGACCAGACAAAGCGGTTCATTGTCTAGACTTGTGACTAGTACGTCTAAATATAAGATTATCCTGGCGCAATACTGCAGCGCCAAGTAAATCCCTGGCGCTACGTCTAACAATAGACTAAGCGGCTAAATGGAGAAGTAAAAGTAAAAATCCCAAATTCGATGGCAAACATTTACTTGCACCGAATTAATGGAAAGCAACCGCAGCAACACCCTTTTCCAGGTACAAAACAAATAACAACAACAACAAGCATACAGGGAAACTATACAGATCGATAATCACAGTTAGGCTGCGCAAAGTACCGATTAGAAGTAAGAAGTTAAGATAGACATCGTCTAGGCACATTAAGCACGGTGCACACCCACTTGGAAAACAAGCTGCCAACAGGTATGACGAAAACAAAAACAACAATAAAAACAATTAATGCATACGTATTTGTGTGGCTGTGTGCTTTGTGCCGTTATCGGTCAATGCATTGTGGTTGGTCGATAATGATGACCGCAGAACAAACCGCAAACGCTAGCCTTTACCGACAGGATACACAGCAAGGATATACAGCAAGGATGTGCAACGGCTTAGCATGGTTGTAGTTGTTGTGCAAATAAGCCATTGTGTGCGGCGGTGAATTAGGCCAAATGATGAGTGCAGTCGAAATGAAAACTATGAAAATGTGGCAGCAAAGAAAGAAAGAAAGTAAGCATCTCACAGAGATTAGCCCGAAAATTAGATGAGATCAATGTTACTAGCAAAAAAGCAAAAACAAAAACAAAAAAAGTATTTGTGGCATACATTTATAATGCAGAATTTTGACATTTGCTGGCTAATGCCGTTGACGCGGCTGTTGATGGCAGGCATTGTTGTGGCCTCGTCAAGAACTCAAAACATTAAGGTTGCCGATTTAGAAGTGAGTATTGCAGATTACGGTTATGGCGCTGGAAATTTGTTTGTGTATCTTATGTTTGCGGCTAATAGCGGCTTTAATGTTAGGGAAATGCGAAATTCGCAATTAGAGCGAATTTTTGAAATCGCAATGCCAGATACGCCGAAGTGCTCGGAAGCAGATGCATTTTAAAGCGACCTATTGGGGATAGCATTGTTTTGCGGAAACTGAAGAGTTTTTTATGTTCGTGGTCTCTATGATCCTTATTGGTTATTGGTTTTCTCATAATTAGGCGTTTATACGCCGCAATTATTTTAGAAATATTTTATAAATAAAAATAATTATTAGGGGATTATTTATATGGAGTAATTATTTGAAAAAAATCTCTAAGTCTCTTAAGTGAGTTGAATTAGAAATAGGAAAGCAAGCTTATACCTCCATAAAGTGATATAACCGTTATATTGAATATTAACAAGTCTTGCCTTACATTTTTTAGACAAATTTTGCTATTGTGAATGGCTTTAATAACATATTTTTTCAAAAAGGTATTAAAAATAGTAAGAAACAAAACCTTAATATTCACAAAAAATTTCTTAAAATTAATTACGATCGTACAGTTTGTATGACAGCTATGCGCTGTAGCAGTACAAAATCGGCGGTTCCAACAATTGAGC